>NC_052617.1:45446897-45678979 GCF_016545825.1 Eucalyptus grandis | reverse complement strand
TTTGGCATAGTAAGTTGGCACATATAAATATTTGTTATTTGAAGAACATGAAGAAGTCTAGATTTATTAAGAAACCCTTTCCTAGCGTTAAAAGAAATTCGAATTTATTGAATTTGGTTTATAGTAATATATGTGAATTTAATGGCATGCTAACACGTGGTGGTAAAAGGTATTTTATTACCTTTATGGATGATTGCAATATGTTTTTATATATTTAGCTCATGAGGTCGAAGGATGAAGCATTTACCATGTTTAAGAAATATAAGGTTGAAGTAGAAAATCAATTAGAAAGGAAAATCAAAGGTCTACGTTCAGATAAAGGTGGATAATATTTCTTAAATGAATTCTCCTCATTTTGTGAAGAACATGGTATTATTCATCAAGTTTTGGAACCATATACTTCACAATAAAACGGTTTGGCTGAAAGGAAAATTTGATCTCTTGGAGAAATGGTTAATTGTATGCTTTCAAATTCAAAGCTACCAATTAGTCTTTAGAGAGAAACATTGCTTACTGCATATTATAGTCATAATAGAATACATTTCAAGAAAAATAACATAATCTCTTATGAAGTATGGAAAGGTAGAAAACTAAATTTGACATACCTTAAAAGTATAGGGGTGTTTGGTTGTGGCCTCCCAAAATTCAAGTCATCCTCTAGAGAAATTAAAGCCTATAATTAGGTAATGAAATTACCTATGGTCTATGTGTTAGCCATTAGTTTTCTTAAGGCTAGGTGTTATTGTGCTTGTGTTTATGAATTTTGAATTTAGGACTATAGGATAAATTAATAATCTATGCTTGGCCATGCACTTTATAAATTAAATTTCAATAAATGAAATGTCGAAAGACTTTGGCCATGTGGAAAATTTAAAGTTTAAAATATTTATAAAAGAAATTTTTAAAAAAAGAGAGGAAAATGTCAATTTTTAGAATGGGCCTTAGACCCATTTGGCCTAAGCCTTTAATGGGCCAAGTTGGCCGGCCCAATAGTGGCCCAAGAAGAGGAGTAGTCGCCGGCCCAAGGAGGGAGGCCCAAGCCCAACTCCAAGGCCCATGATGCATGCAATAGGACAAGTGGCATGGAGGAGGTGAAGCATGGTGGACACTTGTCTTCCTCCACAATTACACTTGTCCCTCATGCAAACCTAGAGTGCATGCAAATATATACAACCAAAAAGAGAGAGAGAGGGAGAGAGAGAGAGTGGCTTGTTCAGCCAAGAGAGTGAGCCGAGAGAGTGAGATGCGAGAGAGGGGAGGCCGAGAGAGGAGGAGAAGGAACCGTCGCCGCCCGCACGCCGTCCGTCCGTCGCCGGTGTGCCGTCTCTTTTGCTGCTGTCCATCCGGTCTAGAGGCAAGTGGAGTCCTCTAGCTTCTCTTGCATGCTTATATGTTGTTTGCATGTTGAAATCTTGAGTGATATATGTCAAAAACCGAAGCTTGGATGTGTGGTGTGTGAGTAGTGTGACTGTTTTCGTTCGGACCGTGTGAGTCAGAAACTTGTTTGAGCTTGCATGTGTGTTTGTAGTCCGATTTTGGATTCGATTTCTTCATGAGAGTTGTAGCTAACATCTTGAACTACAACATACTAAAATTCGTGGAAAATGATGGAGATTTGAGGGGTTAAAGTCTCATCTTACGGAGACCTCAGATCTGGAAAGTTTTTACTGACCTCTTGTTGGATTCGTGGTTGCATGTTGGTTTGTGATGAAAATCTCTCTTCTATCTCTTCATGAAAGTTGTAGGGAACATCTTAAGCTACAACATACTAAAATTTTAAGTGAAATGAACAAGTATAGCCTATTGAATCGACTAGATCTTGAAGAAGATGATTCTGGTGATGTATTTTGAGATACCCAAGACTTCAAGGACCTAAATGATGACTCTACTTTGGTTATTTGACCTAGATCTCTTCATGAAACTTGTAAAGGACAACTTGATACATAACATATCCAAATTTCAGAGGAAACTAAAGAGAGTAGATAGGTTAAATATTAATATTTCGGAGATGTGTTCACTGGACGATGCGGTAGTGGTTCCAGAAGCTTCGTGAGGTCGTGTAAAATAATCTAAAAATAATATGGCTTGGAGTTCTTCATAAAAGTTGTGCGAAAATGTCTTGGCTATCACTCTGTAAAATTGCGTAATTTTTGGAGACCGTATGGATATTTTAATCGAATTTCTTCAGAAACTGTGCATTCTGGATTTATCCGAATATTATGTGCTGTTTTGTGAAAATTGGGAAATTGTGTGAAATGCTATTTGGCCATGTATTTTGTATGAAATTATCATCCTATTGGCTTTTTAATATTTTCTGTAATTTTTATAATTTTGGGAATTTATGGATATTGAATTTAATATTTATTTATTAAAATAAATAAATAAATAAAATGGATTATTTTATTGGCCATAAACTCCATTGAATTTATTAATAAATAATTATGCACTGTTGCATGTATGATGAGATATTGGTGTATGTATGACATTGAATTGTGATGCATGTGTGCCAAGTATGACTTGTTTGATGTCACGCCATATGCCATGTTAAATTGAGATCAAAATAATGGTAAATGTGGATAATGATAAGTGAGGAAGTGGTTGTGGTGGATGATGATGCTCGGTGGCCTAGTGGCGTAATTCCGGAGATTCCCGGGAGTGTCGGGATGCCGGTGGTATACGGTACGTAATTCCAGGGGAGGCCTGGTGGTATGTCGGTACATAATTCTGGAAACCTTGTCGGAGGTCTTTGCCCGAAAGGAATGCCTCGCGATGCCAGGATTGGGGTGCGAGATGCCTTGCTAGAAGGGTAAAGGCCGGAAGCCCACATCGGAGGTTTCGCCCGAAAGGAATGCCTCGTGATGCTAGTTGGGATGCGAGATGCCCGGAATGTGGGGCCGGAAGCCGGTGGCCATGGGATGGCTGGAATGCTGGGAACCCTGTCGGAGGTCTTTGCCCGAAAGGATGATGAAATTGATGATATGAGAAATGGGTGATGTGGTGATCAAATTTAAAGATAAAAGATGAAAATTAACCCATGATATGATATGCATGATGATGATGATGATGATGATATGTGATGTGATATGATGATCACCCATGATATGATATGCATGATGATGATGATGATGATGATGATGATGATGATGATGATATGTGATGTGATATGATGATCACCCATGATATGATATGCATGATGATGATGATGATGATGATGATATGTGATGTGATATGATGATCACCCATGATATGATATGCATGATGATATGCATGATGATGATGATGATGATGATATGTGATGTGATATGATGATCACCCATGATATGATATGCATGATAATATGCATGATGATGATGATGATGATGATATGTGATGTGATATGATGATCACCCATGATATGATATGCATGATGATATGCATGATGATGATGATGATGATGATGATGATGATGATGATGATATGTGATGTGATATGATGATCACCCATGATATGATATGCATGATGATATGCATGATGATGATGATGATGATATGTGATGTGATATGATGATCACCCATGATATGATATGCATGATGATATGCATGATGATGATGATGATGATGATGATGATGATGATATGTGATATGATGATCACCCATGATATGATATGTATGATGATATGCATGGTGATGATAATGATGATGATATATGATATGGCATGTGTATTGTGATGATGTCATGATGATGATGACATGTATGATGTAATGATGCCATGATGATGATGACATGTATGATGTAATGAGGCCATGATGATGATGACACGTATGATGTAATGATGTCATGACGATGATGACATGTATGATACGATGATGATATACATGTATGTGTTATAAATTGGTATGATGATGCATGATAGTATGAGCATGGCTTGAGGTAAACGCCCGCAATGCATGTGTGATCTCTTTGATCGCATTGAGTTGTTATTGGATTTTCATCCGCCGAGTGGTTGTACTCACCCCTTGGCACAGGAATAACATTTCGGATTAGTAGATGGTTTGAGCGGTTGGATATGACCGCGAGGAGAAGGATAGCAAATGAGGGAACCTTTGGACTTGGACACTAGTTGATGGACCTTAAGCATACGATTGTGGGAGGAGATGTCGATCATCTTTTGAAGTGTAGCCGAGTATAGAAAACTACGGCATTTTGATGTACCGACTAAAGATGTCCATCTGCTCTATGTAAATAAACGTGTTCGGTTTTAACTTATATAAGATGTTTAGTAGGTGTGCATCGTTTTCTAAATATAGGGAAGGGAGTTTGCTAGATGTGCTTCCGTATATGAATTGCTCAAGGGACCTATCAAAAAAAAAAAATGTGTAAACCCCCACGGTTGTATGGACCCGCTGCAATTGAAATGGTATCAGAGTGACATGTTATTAGGAAAGTAAATGGTAAGCAAACTGTGGCGACCCAAATTGGATCGGGGGCCGTCAAGGGGTGTCACATTGGCATACTACCGAGTACCAAATCCCAAGAGAACGAAGCTCAATCCTAGAGCCATCAAAAGTGTTTTCGTTGGATATGTCAAAAACAGTCAAGCTTAAAGGCTTCTTGATTTAGAGTCCAATTCCTTTGTAGAATCGAGAGACGTTGAATTCTTTGAGGATAAATATTATACAGATTCTGAAATTATTAAAAATAATTCAAAACTTATGGAAACTCGAGTGGATTCTCAAGAGAAAGAAATGAATGATTCTAAAGGCATGATTGAACCAAGGAGAAGCATTAGAGCTAGGAAACTAAAAGACTTAAGTCCTAATTTTATTACTTATGTTTGTCTTATTGAAGGAGACATCAATAATAATGTGGTAAATAAATACCATTTAATATTAAATTTAGAAGACGATCCTAAAAACTTTGATGATGTTATGTTTTCTAGAGATACTTCTTTTTGGAAAGAAGCTGTAAATGATGAAATTGACTCAATTATATCTGATAATACTTTGGTATTAGTAGATTTACCAAAAGGAGCCAAACCTATTGGGTAAAAATGGGTTTTCATAAGAAAATATTATTTTGTCTATTCTATCCAAGCTCTTAAGGCTAGACTTGTGGCCAAGTGATATATATAAAGAATAGATTATTTTGATACATATGCTTCTATTGCACGTATAACTTCTATTCGAATTCTTTTTGCTCTAGCTTTCATTTATGATCTTTGTGTTTATCAAATGGATGTCAAGACTGCTTTCTTAAATGGAGACTTAAATGAGAAGATTTACATGGAATAACCAGATGGTTTCATTCTTTTTGGAAATGAAAGAAAGGTATGTAAATTGATTAAGTCTCTTTACGGGCTTAAGTAAACTCCTAAGCAATGGCATGAAAAGTTCAATTCAATTATATTGTTTGATGGTTTCATCCACAATAGTGCTAATAAGTGTATATATTCTGAATTCACTAAAGATTATGGTATCTTAGTGTGCTTATATGTTGATGATATGCTTATCTTTGGATTGAATATGACCGGAATTATATAAACTAAGAAGTATCTAACTTCCATATTCAAAATGAAGGATTTAGATGAAATAGATATTATCTTAGATATTAAGGTTAAGAAACATAGTGGGGTTATTTAAGCCAATGTAGTTACATTGAAAAATCATTAAATAAATTTCAACATCTTAATTTCAAAGAAATAATACTCCATTTGATTCCGGTATTAAATTAAATTATAATACTAGTAGAGTGGTAGGACAATTTGAATATGCGAGTGCTATAAGGCCTTTAATGTATGTGATGCATTGTACTAGACATGATATTGCTTATTTTATATGCAAGTTGAGTAGGTATACTAACAATCCAAGTACAGAACATTGGAGAGCTATTATCAGAATTTTTTGTTATTTTAAGAGAACTAAACATTTAGGATTGTTCTATAATAATTATCCAGCTGTATTAGAAAGATACACCAATGCTAGTTGGATTACAAGTGTGGGAGATAAGCATCCCACTTCTGGATGGATTTTCACACTAAGTGGCGGTGTTGTATCTTAGGCAAATTAGAAATAGATATGTATAAGTCACTCAACAATGGAATTTGAATTCGTTGATTTAGTGGCAATTGGGAAAAATGCCAAATGGATTAGGAATTTGTTGTTGGATATCAAATTATGGCATAATCCTATGCTTCCTATTTCTATCCATTATGATAATCAAGCCACTTTGGCAAGAGCTTATAGTAGTATCTATAATGATAAGTCTAGACATATTAGTCTAGGACATGAATATGTGAGACAATTGATTAAAGATTGTACCATAACAATTATCTACAAGAGGTCAAGTAATAATCTTGTCGATCCCTTGACGAATGCTTTACTAAGAGACATGGTAATAATGACCTCACAAGAAATGGGGCTGAAACCTATTAATTGAAATACCAACAGTGGTAACCCAACATTTTCCTAGAACATCACTAGTTATAAGATTTAATGGGTAAGAACAAGTTATTGAATGTGATTGATTAATAATGACGTAACCTTAATATGAAAAGTTAGTATCGTCTATTACATTTTATAGATTGAATTGAATTCTTAATGAAGTATAGTATAAACTTGTCATGTGTTAATAGCAACAGAAACACATAGTAGATACTTAATCTATATGAGCTTAGAAGTGATGCTACTTCTTACAAAAATTAGTGTTGCTTTCTAGGGAGCTCATAAAACAGGATCAAGCACAAAGCTATAATAGTAGTGCAGAGTAATATAGAACTTTTCGCTGAAACAAGAGATTAATATATGTGCGATATGTCCAATTCTATTATATAAAAATACAAGTTTAAAGTCGAACTACTTGTCACTTTGATAAAGTTTTGAGATACTTGTACTAAGTAAAGGTTAAATTGAAAGAGACTTTTATGTATGTATATAAATCTTACTAAAATTTTGGTTGTGTGGTTTTAAAATTTCTACTTTTGAAATATTTGATTTACAAATAAAGTGGGGATTTTTGGAAGTTTGTTTGTAAACCAAACTAAATGTATGTTTCCTTGTCCCACATAGGAAAACTAGGAGGAGGTGGGCTAGTTAATAATTGTGAGGCTTCTTTAGTATATCTAAAAAAAAGATTGTGTATGGGTTAGACCTCACTTTATTCGCATGCGAGTGTGCGAGTAATTGTGCGATTTTGGCGTTATTATTAGGCACACTTACCACTTGGCACACTTCCGCGCCCGTGGTTTAATTAATACTAGCCCTTTGTTTATTTTATTTTATTCCGTACAGTTATCTTAGTAACTTTTATTAGGCCAAAGGTTGTTTTTGTTTATTGAGAATTTTTGGAATTTGTGAAATTTGAAATTTTATTTATTAAAAAAATTACAGTCATCTTTTCAATCTTTTCCTAGAGAGACCCTAGAGATATACTAGAATTACTATCTAGTATTCTCATTTTGAAACTTTGTTATATGCTAGAAAATATTTGCCAGTGACTATTAGCAATTTTGTGAGGCAAATAAATCCTTAGAGAAAGTGATATCATATCTTAAAATCCGACTTGATTGCTCTATTGATTCGAAACCATATTCTTATAGGAACTAGTCTGAGAACAAGTTCCAAATTTTTGGACCCAGTTAAAATCGGTTCGGAAACCAAACCGGACCTTCCTATTTTGGAACCGTTTTTATAAGCTATAAAGCCAAAAGCCTAATTTTTCCACCTAAATTCTAACATCAACACTCCTTCATCATTTGTCCTTCTTTGAAATTCTTTTCCAGTCTCTCCTCTTTTCCTGAATTTTTATGGATGAATAGGGAATGGGGATTTGTAATCTATGTTTTGTGTTACGTGTTTGAACTTTTTTTTTTATAATTGTACGTAACTACGTGTTCATCTTATGAATTATTGTTTTTGGTGGATAAAGATTTCTGGTGTTCATCTTTTACTTTGAATTGTTTTACTACTCATAACCTCATATATTGTTGCTGAAAAAGATGAACCAAAAAAGGGAAAAAAAAACAGGTTCTCAAGTAAACCTTGGAAATGAACTAGAAAAACGGGGTAGGTTTTAAGGTGCAAAAACTAAGAATCGATTATAATAGGATAGATTTTAGATTGCAGCTCTAGAACCTACCCACTGTGGAACCAATTACCCCTAGTCTAACTTTCACTTAGAATTTTCAACCGTTATTCTGTGGCCATTTTTTTTTCCTTTTTACTAAAATTTTCCCCCTTTTGCCTAGCAATTTTATGGTCCACAAACCCGGACCAACAAAAAAAAAAAAAAAAAGGTTTTCCCCAATGGCTATCCTTCCTACATGGAAAAGGCTAGGTAGAGGGCTCGAATTCCCACATTATTAGGGGGGTTGGGGTGGAAACGATTTAGTTTCGGGGATGGGTTTTGTCATGCCCCAAACCTTGAGCACGCACACATCCCTTGGCGGTCGACTAAAATGCGACGTTCCTAGGACGTGTCGCTGACCCAATCGATTTATGTACATGCATAAGCGAATTAAACAATCTCCAGACAACAATCAACATAGGGATAGAAAAACAGGACAACCAATTAACACAAAATATATTTTATAAACAAACCAGGTTAGCCCTACAAACTTATATATAAAAGTCTACAACCAAAAAGAGCTGCTAAGCCACCTAAGCTCCGAACTCTCCAATCATGGACTCCAGGTCCTCCACAACACCATCAGGGGTGTCGATATCCATAGGATGCCCTATTTCCCAATCCCCGGTCCCGACGGGAGGCCCGTCAAAACCCTATAGGGGACCCTCCCCACCCCTGTTAGGAAAGTTAATGAACCACACTCTGAATCGGTGAGGTATCAACTCAGGTAGGCCCTCATCGATCCAGACCATGGACTCAACTAGCTCACAGGTCAGGTTGGTCTTGGGAATAGGGAAATAGGAGTGCTAAAAGCCCATCACCCGCTAGACCCCATAACGTACATGACGTACCTCCATCTAAGAACCTGGAAATTTTAAACCGCGACGGGGTGGGAACAAGTCTCAGCGAGTCCATACCCTCAACCTTGATTAGGAGGAGAATTCACCTAAAGGTAGCCTAAACACGCATCATATAAGACTTACATCACCTCAGCACCTCTCTGCACATTAGTATAGCTCATATAACATATGCATACAGTAAATGCACTCAATAATTGGAACACTCAATATCATTCATATATTAATCACAGGGGTCTCGATTATAAGGCAAAATCGTTATGACACGTCCCACTCTGTGCCACATAATTTTGTCTCATAATCAGACGTGGTTATGTCAATCATTCAAGCGTGTCCCAATTAATTACGACCCAACAGCCATAGTCAATTCAATAGTTGATGGTCATCTGGCATAGCCGGGTGTCATCCCGCTTTGTCAAGCATGGCAACGTCTACATCTATATGGCATTCTCGAAGGAGCATTGGCCCAGCCTCCACTGCAAGTGGCATCCCTTGACGTGGGGCATTCCCGAAGGAGCATCGTTCAGCGTAAACGCAACGTGACGGTTTTTGATAGCGATTACATGCACACCCATGTTGTCACGCCTCGATCCTCGACAAGGCACCCATCCCTCACCTTGGTCGATTAAATAGTGACGTCTCAGGACGTATCGTTGAACCTTTCTTTTTAATACACATGTAGAAGTGGATATAAAATCCCCAGACAATAAAACAATCGGATAGGGAAGTAGGACTCCAAATTTTCACACTTTAAAAGCAACCACACTTATATACATTGCAAATCACAGTGCAAATATATACAAAGCGAATTGTTAAGTCAGGTTTTAAACCACAAGTTCATAAAATAAGTCTGCAGAAAGGAATCAACTTCCATCAAAAGAAAATTGTCCTATGACTAGCTAGTCATATAGGATTGTCAATTCTTCAGACTTCACCTTCTACTCTTCGGGCCTCTGGTCCTTCACCAACACCATCTAAGGACCTGAAAATAGTTATACAATAACCAATGAGATAAAGTCTCAGCGAGTTCTACTCTCTAAGACTTGATTATGAAGCCAATATGTCCTAAAGGCTGCCTAAGCACAACACGGGTCAGAGAACTTACCTTGGCCTTAGTTTCATCCTACAAATCAACGTTATTCATATATTTCTTATATCACATCAATCAATCAATTTGCAATATCAAATCAAATTATTGATCAATCAACCTAGTCGATTACATGTCATCTCGACCCTTTCTTGGTCGGCTCATCTCATACTATCTGTAAGTCCCTTCATATCAGGACTACTCACTGTTAAGCTGACAAATAGATAGTATAGCTTGCTTCTAAGATGATCAAATATACAGCTCTCTGCTAAGCTACCATATTGTCCGTAGGTTGATATAGTATATCGACAGTGTTCAATCTAAGCTGATAAGGTATACTGCTCTTGCTAAACTGTCATATCGTCCGTAGGCTAATATAGTATACCGACATATTCTATTAAAACTAACAAGGTATATTATTCTCTGCTAAGCTAACATATCGTTTGTAGGCTGATATAATATACCGGTATACTGCTCTTTGACAAGCTGACATATCGCCCGTGGGTCGATATAGTATCCTATCCCAATCATACAACCATTCCATCTTTTTATCATTCTCGATAAAATAGTCGTGTGGGTACACGATCGGTCTTAGCTAAAATATAATAATTTCACCTTTTTAAACATCCCACCAGTTTCAACAGCCCATTACATCTTTTTGGGGTTGTAAATCGACGCCCAATAATTTTCCCATTAATTACCAAAATTAATTAATTTAGGAATAAAATCCTAAAATAATAATTAATTCAATTCAGCACAGATCAACACTCAAGTAAATAAATGGATTGCAACACAATAATCAGCATAAAATTCCTGTCGTTGGTTATCCCAGCCTAATTTTCGAAAAATAATTAATTAATTAAATAATTACGGAAAATATTAAATAAATGCAATAAATCCAATTTAGGCTCGTAATGCCTAATTAAAAGCCAAAACAAAGTTAGAAAACTTTCGAGATTTGTTCAATAAATAATAACACGAGTCTTCTTGCTAATATTACTAACTAATTGCCTAACATGCATTAATAAGGCACTAATTTAATTACTCTACTCTAATCTATCCATCTAATCACACTTAAGTAAATATAATCAACCTCTAAGCATTATTAGCCTACTAAGTATGGATTAGTGAGCAAAAATTCACTTGATTAACAAGCGGGTCGATCAAACCGATGGGAACGTCGCAAAGGACGATTCTTCTCAAAGCAAACCTAGGTTTCAAGGCTCGAAACCACCTCAAAACGAGCCTTGAAGCCGCTGAAATACCCACTATTCTACTCTTTGGTTGCTGCTGGTTGAGGGCCAATTCGGGGGTCGGTTGAGGCGAGCATAGGTTGGGGATGCTGTAGCAAGGTCGAGCGGCCAACGGCGGGGCTTGGACGGTGACAAACAGCCTCTGGCTAGGCTCGGGGCAGCCCTGGGACACATGGACATAGGGCTGAGACGACATGAGGGAGGCGAGGACGTGCGGTGAAGCAGTGAGGCCGCGTGGGCAGCGTTCCGACGATGGTGGCTGCGTGCGACGGCTCCAGGCGGTCCGACGGTGTGCTAGCTAGTCTTCCTTGGCCTGCTAGTGGTCAAACGGCAATGGAGGGAGAGAGGAAGGTGTTGGACGCCGATTGAGGGGGAGGGAAGAGAGAGATAAGGTTGAGGGGCCCTTGGCCTTGATTTTCCACAATTTTGTCTCCCCCCATTGACCATTCTTGGCCAAGTGTTGTTCCTTGGTTTCCCATGAGCCACCATGCTCTCTCCACAACTTATGAAATGGTCCAAAGACCCTAAGGAATGGGCGCACACGAATTTAACATAAATTTCTCTCAATTGGACACTCGTTCGTGCTTGTTTCATCATGAATCGGCCTTAACAAATTCAATTGACCCTCCATCGATCAAATCGATATTTTTCCTCACCCATATATCCATCATGCTTCCCAAATTTGCGATCAAGATGATCCCCGGCCTTTTTCTGAATAAAAAATAGTCCTATGCCGACTTTTTCCCAAAAAGTCTCGGGTTGCAGAAAAATCTTCAGAGACTGAGTCGACATTCCTAGAATTTATTGCAACATGATAGAATTTTCAATTTCTGAAATCAGACTTAAATTCGCAGTTAATTTCACTCGGGTGAGCATGGTCGAGAAATCGATTTTTAGCCACACATCTCAGTCGAATTGACCTATCTCTAATCTCAAATCGATTTTTAATTGTGCCGTAATGGCCTCTAAAGATGAGCATGGTCGAGAAATCGATTCCTCGTCGAATTCTCAATTCTATTGCCTTAAAATTCCTTAATAGCTTCCTTGAATAGTCTAGTTATCTTGAGAGTAATCAACTCGAGAACAGCCTTATATACGCGTCGATGAAATGCCCGATTTATTTAATATAAACAGAAGTGAAAATGGGATGTCACACATGTTCAGCCAAGAACATCGTGTTTTGCACTCAAATGCCTCAACTTCGAATAACGTACTTTGCCTATTTTCTTCATATTAAAAACACCCGGTAAAATAATTGTGGATGGACATACAATCAAATTGGACCATAAAATGTGATATCATTTCATTTTAAAATTTCACGATTTTATATAGTACTTAAAACATTTTTAGCGTAAAAAACAAACACCTAATATTTTTCTAATTAAATACCAAAATTTTATATATAATTAAAAATCATCATCCAACACTCAATTGCATAAATTAGCAATCAATTTCACAAATCAATACAACCATGAGGATCGGCACGAAATTCGACAACCAGCTATTTTGGTATAATTTACACTAATTAATAAATAATTAAATAAATTGCACAATATTTAAATTAAATCACTAATTAATCTACATACACTAATCTAACCACCTAATTTGAGTAATTAAATTAATCTACCTAAGCTAGCTACATTTAATCTAACTAAACTAACTAATTAACCCAACTAACTCCATAATTAAATTAATCTAACCACCTAATCATCTAACTAAACTAACTAACTAACTAACTAATTACACTAATTAAACTAACCTTAATCCTAATTAGGCCTAACTAAACCACCCTTAAGTGCAATTAGCCCCATAATTAGAGTTTACAACGTTAACTCACCGGTTTAGTGAGCTAACAAGTCCTCGACGACGGCGGCGCAACGACAACACCAAAGGAGGCCGGGAAATGGCTGAAAACGACCCCATAAGTCTCTGCCCTCAAGGTGAGACTTGGTTCTATGGCTGGCTGGAAGAGCTGGTCAAGGGGCTCGGTGTGAGGAGGGACGGCGGTGACAAAGGCAAGCGGCATGGGCTAGCGCTAGAGTGGCGGAGCGGGCGACTAGGTTGGGCGGAGCTGCAATGCACATTAGACGTGGGTGGCGTCGACTCGGGGACGGGCTTGTGGTCGGAGGCGGGCTAGCGGCTTGGACGGGGACGGGTGGTGGTTGGCCTAGACGATGCTAGGGCTGGTTGTGTTGGTTTCGCTCCAAGCACTTGTAGCTTCAATAATTCCAGCAAAAGGGAGAAGATGAAGAGGAAGAAGGGAGAAGAAGGAGCTGCAGTTTGCTTCTGCTGGGTTGGTCGCATGAGGCAAGAAGGAGGGGGAACCAAGAGGGGACAAGGGGAGAGAAGGTCAAGGCTTGAGCCAATGAGAAGCCAAGCTAAATATCTAGCACTCAAGTGCTACCCCCAAAGTCTTCAGCCTATCCAGTAGGCAATTGCTTCACCAATTATCAACAAGGGACCTTAATTTGATGTCCAAAATCACCACAGCAGCTGCCCTTACGAATTTGCACCCATTTCATCTCAATTTCTTCACAAAAAATTAAAATTTGATGGCCAAAATTGCTAAGGAAGATGCCCACACCAATTTCCACAATTGCCTTCACCACTTGATCCATTTTGAAGGCCAAAAATACCTCAATTTTGCCCATCCAAATTTCCACCATTTAATTTGCCAAATTTTGATATTTCCGCCAAAATTCCAGGCTCGCCAAAAATTCTTCAAAGGATGAGACAATGTCTTAAAAATAAATCGTGACATGCTTGAACTTTCGATTCCTAAAACCGAGTTCAATTTCGTGGTTAATTTCAATCGAATGCAATTTTAGCGTGACCTAACCTACCAGGTAGTTTTTAGGGATTTTATTACATTTAACCTGTGGTCAATAATTCTTAAGGCACGTTTGTGCATCACCAACTCATCGGTGACTCTCAGTTGTCATAGAAATCTGAAAGTTTTAATTACAGGTACTGGGCACAGAATCGACAGAAAGATCAGTTTAGTGTCGTTCAACACGAATTTTGCAATAAGGTGGAATCGCTCACAATTTAATTACATGCTTCTGTTGAATCAACTTATCTCTGATCTCTAATCGATTATAACGATATCGTATTGACCATTGTTGATTAGCACGGTCGAGCAGTCGATTTTTAATCGAATTCTCATGTCTATTGCATTTATATCCCTTAACGGCTTCACCTGATAGATTAGTTATCTCGTGAGTGATTAGCTCAGAAAAAAGAACCATAAGTGCATCGACGAAAATCAGGATGTCACAACTCGTCCCCTCTTATAAAAAATTCGTCATCGAAATTTAAACCATTACAATTCTTCTTCAAAATGTGGGGGTATTGTCATCTCATCGATTCCTCGCTTTCCCAAGTTGCCCCTTATGTCTCGTGGTGTTGCCGACCACTTTGACCAAAGAAATCGTATTGTTGCGCGGCACTTGCTCCTTTCGATCCATAATTTGAACTGGTCTCTCCACGTACGACACTTGGTTGTCCACGTCTAATTTTTCAAAGTTCAACACATGGATCGGGTCAGGTTCATACTTTCTTAACATCGACATGTAAAAGACATCATGCACTTGTGCCAATCTCAGTGGCAACGCAAGACGATACACCAAAGTCCCTATTTGCTCTAGAATCTCGAAGGGACTGATGTACCTCAAACTTAGCTTCCATTTCTTGTCAAATTGGGCAGACTTCATCACTGGCACTCCATGTAGATAAACTATCCGACGCACATACAATTATGCATATCTATCCAAATGCATAGTCCTTTCGTATGGCGATGAATTGGGTAAACTTCATCAATCTGTCAACCACAGCCCATATAGAATCATTACCTCGCTGACTCCTTGATAACCCCATCACAAAATCCATCGTGATATGTTCCCATTTCCACTCAGGAATCTCAAGAGGTTGTAACAATCCTCCCAACCTGCAATGATGTGCCTTCACTTGCTGACACGTCAGACACTAGGCGACATGCTTGGCGATATCTATCTTCATATGAGTCCATCAATAGTGTTGACGCAGATTCTGATACATCTTCGTACTACCTGGATGAATGCTATAGCTGTTACAATGAGTTTCTGACAAGATCTCTTCTTTAAGCTCTACATCATCAAGCACATAATTGTCCACGAAACCTTAGTGTTTCGTCTTCAGCAATCTAAAACTCAACCTTTCTCTTTTCTACATCCTCTTGCAAAATCTTCTAGACCTCTAGGTCGGTCAGCTGCAGTGTCTTGATTCTTATATGTACTTCTGGTTCAATTTTTAGGGTAGCCATAAGACTTGAAAGGTGGTTTACCTCAAATTTGAAAATCAAATCTCGAGCTCCTTCGAATAAGATCCACTATTGAATCACCATATGTGCAATCGATGACTTCTGACTCAACGCATCTGCGACCTTGTTAGCCTTTCCAAGATGATACAGGATGTTGAAGTCATAGTCCTTGAGAAGTTCCATCCAACGATGCTGTCTCATGTTAAACTCATTTTGAGAGAATAAGTACTTAAGACTCTAATGATCTGTAAAGATCTAGAACCTTTCTCCGCACAAGTAGTGTCTCCAAATCTTTAGAGCGAAAATAATTGCTACAAGTTCTAGGTCATGTATCGAGTAATTCAACTCATGAGGTCTCAACTGACAGGATGTGTATGCAACGACTCTGCCATGTTACATTAACACGCAACCCAATCCTTTGTAAGACGCATCACTATAGATCTCATATCGTCTAGGTCTAGACAAAATTATCAACATTGGTGCGGTAGTCAGCTTCTGCTTAAGCTCTTGAAAACTATGTTCACACTTGTCTGTCCACACAAACTTCTCTTATTTCTTCAGCAGTCAAGTTAAGGGCATGGCTATACGAATCGTCTCTAATAACCTGCCAACCCTAAGAAACTTTTGATCTCTGTCACTGTCGTCGGTCTTGGCCAATTGATCATTGCTTTGATCTTGGTCGAGTCCACTGAAATTCCTTCACCTGAAATCACGTGACCTAAGAAAGCTACACGAATCAACCAAAACTCACACTTACTGAACTTGGCGTACAATTCATGATTTCACAAAGTCTGAAGCACCGTCCTTAAGTGCCTTTTGTGCTCCTCTAGACTTCTCGAGTACACCAGGATGTTGTCGATGAACATAATCACAAACTGATCCAGATACTCCTTGAATACACGATTCATTAGATCTATGAAAGCAGCTAGGGTGTTGGTCAAACCAAACGGCATTACGGTAAACTCATCATGGTCATAATGCGTACGGAACGCCATCTTCGGTATGTCTTCCTTTATGATCCTCAGCTGATGGTAACATTTCCTCAAGTCAATCTTGGAAAATATCAACGATCCCTGTAGCTGGTCAAACAAGTTGTCGATCCTCAGTAACGGGTACTTATTCTTGATCATCACCTAGTTGAGTTGCCGATAGTCGATGCACAGACGCAACAAACCATCTTTCTTCCTCACGAATAGAACTGGTGCTCCTCAAGGTGATGTACTAGGATATATGAATCCCTTGTCCAACAACTCCTTTATCTACACCTTTAGTTCCTTCAATTTTGACAACACCATGTGGTAAGGAGTCCTAGAGATTGGCTCCATCCCAGGGGCCAACTCAATCACGAACTTGATCTCCCTTTCTAGGGGCAAACCAAGTAATTCATTTAGAAACACGTCAGCAAACTTCTGTACTACTACAATGTCCTCCATCTTCGGCTCCTCAATTGTTGTGTCCACGACACTCACCAAGTAACCTTGGGAACCCCCATCTAACAAACGGGTTGCCTCAAGTGACAAAATTAACGTAATCAAGGGTCCTCCTTGACTCCCAACAAACTCGAAACTTTCACCCGTTAACGTGTTAAACTGAATCACGTTACGATAATAGTCTATAGTAGCTCATTGCTTGGTGAGCCAATTCATGCCAATTATCACATCAAAATCATACATGGCTATGACAATGAAATCTATCATTTCCTCTCGCTCACCAATAACCAACTTGCAACTAGGACAACCTAGTACTAACAACACCTTATCCTTTAACGGGGTAAATACACTAAGGACTGACCCCAACAATTTTGGACTCAACCCTACCAGCCTAACGTACTGCTCAACAATAAATGAATGCATAGCTCTAGGGTCAAATAAAGCATAAGCAACTTGGTCATTCAGCAAAACCGTACCTATGATCACGTCAGGTGAGTCCTTTGCCTATCATCGAGTGACAGCATACACCCTTCCCTGAGCTAGAGGCCAGTTCAAACCACCCTACGGTGCATTCTGCAGTGCGTATCCTCTGTTCTGTCCTCATTGTTAGAGGCGGCAACTAAGATCTCATCAGCCTGCGGGGACAATCCTTGACCTGGTGACCCTGCTGGCCACATCCATAGCAAGCACCTGTTCTAGAATGGCACGGACTAATCCATGTCATCTTCCGCAGAAACAATACTCACCATTCTGGTTTAGCATTGACTTTCCAATCCCACCCTTCCTGTTGGGTGGAATAGGGTACCTTCCTTCAGACATCGATTTCTTCCCAAACCGATTGCCATCTCTATTCGACCCAAACCGCGACCCAAATGCAGTGGCTCATTCATTCAGGTTTCTCTCTATCAGCCGGGCCCGTTCATACAAATCGTTGTAGTCCTTCAAATTGAACGGCACTAACGGATCCTTCAGCTCCGGTATGAGTCCTTCCCAAAATCTTCTTGCTCTATCTATGGGATCCTCAATCAGTCCGGGGGCTTACTACGATAGCTTGGCGAACTTCACCTCTTACTGTTCCACAGACATTAGACCTTGACAAAGGTGCTGTAATTCCACCATCTTTTGTTCCCTAGTACAGTTAGAGAAAAACTTGCCATTGAAAACTTCTATGAAGGCGTTCCACTCCGAAACCACACCTTCAGGGAACACTCTTCCTTTGGTGGCCCTCCACCAAGTACTTGCATTTCCCTACAACCGGTGAACTACAATAACCACCTTATCTTCCTCCGTGCACCTCAGCAGTGCGAAGGCTTTCTCTAACTCTTAGATCTAAAGGGTTAGCCTTGAGATCGCCTGCTCCTTTGAACCTCAACGGGTTCAACTTCAGAAATTGCTCTACTAGCTTATGCATCGGTCTCTCCCCGATCACGTTCCCGGTGGAACCACGGCAGGTGTGGTTGCAGCAACGGCACAACATTGGTGACAGCAATGGCAACGGCTGTAGCGGCAGCTTGATTATAGGCCTACTGCCCCCATCAGATTCCCAAGGTTCTCGAGCACTTGCACAATCCCATCAATTCTAGGATCGCCATGTGCTGCTACACCAATACTGGTTGGCGGCGGTATTATCCCATCGGTGCTAGCCTAAGCCTACATTCTACCTCGGGCACCGACTTTAGTTGGCATCCTACCCCGAGTAACTGACACGACAATTCTCTTCTTAGGCATCCTCTGGTTTGGGTCACTCATAGTGCAGACTCCTTATAGAACATGCTTTCTTATTCCACACGGAATTGGAAAACTGAGCGACCCACACAAAACAATCTACCAATCAGCTAATCAATCACATGCATTAGCATAAGAAAAAGGCATTTCCTACCAACTATCCCATAACCCATCGCATCTTATCACTCCAAACACTAATCTGGCTCTGATACCCCTTTAGGCGGGGATGTCACACCCTGAACCTCGGGCACGCACACATCCCTCGACGGTCGACTAAAATATGATGTTCCTAGGTTGCGTCGCCGACCCAATCGATTTATGCACATGCGGAACCTGTGAAAGCTAGTATGAGCACCTAGAGGGGGGTGAATAGGTGTAAAAATAAATTTCCCGAGTGAAGTATGCAACTCAAATCAGCAATAGATTATGAAAAGGAGATTCGTCTCTTGTAAACAAAACAAGTTATGATCAAAGTAAAAGAGCGTAGGGAAGAGAATATGAACATAGAGTTTATAGTGGTTCAGCTTAATGCAAGCCTATGTCCACTCTTCCGCACTAACAGCCCATCGGCTGGATTTCACTATGAACAATAGAGTTGTTACAGTAAAACTCTTCCTTGATTCCATAGTGTAGAGACTCTACTACACTTCCTTAAGGTCTCTCAAAGATATAGAATCTCTTTTGCATACAAGATTTCGCTCAATAGTTTAATTGACTAAGAACAATGAGCCTCAGACTTTGGAATTCTTCTATCGCGTACACACTCGAACATTTGGAACGTCTTCCTTATATACTCCTTTATGTCATCATACCCGTTGGCACTTACCAAAGGAATTCTTCCAATCTACCCGTTGGCCAGAATCAATTAGGAAGATCTTCAAGCTATTTAAGGAACATGACGATAGCCCATCAATCCTACTCACCCATACAATCAGGATCTAGGTTTCCATAAGTAGAACCTTCCAAGTATACTTTGCCAATCAATGGATCCAAAATCCCTGAATCAATCTTGATTTGAATAATTGATTTCAACATGCTATATCCAGCCAATAGATCTTCTCTAGTCGATAAAGTCAAATCCTTAACGAAACATCCAATTCTAGATAAGCCTTCTTCGACGGTCTAGAAATTGTCAATGGGGATAGACATTAAGTCTTGAGTTTGGCAGTCCAGAGTCTTTAGACTTTAATGGGAGAGTCTACAAGTCTTCAGACTAGACTAATGGAAACGTTTTGTCAACTTCAAAACACTCAAGGAATTTTTCTCCAACAATCTCCCCATTTTTGATGGTGACAAAACTTTCCTGCAAATTTGGATAACTTTGATCTGCAAAACATTACTCAAGCAAATATGGATATCTCACAAAGATAAATAGCTTAGTAAAAATTACACTAGAATTTGCAACCACAGAAAGTAGGTTAGTTATGTAAATGAACAAAGTCATGAGATATCAATAGTACTTAAGATAAACAAATGTTCAAATAGTCAAATCCAAATCCAATCCAAATCCAAACAGCCAAGCACAAAAGTCAAGTCATCACAAAAGTCAAGAGTTCAAAGTTTAAAAATCAAATCTGCATCACATCTCTCCCCCTTTTTGTCATCATTAAAAAGGTAGAGATGAAAAAAGAGAATGAAATTAAGATTACTTGGGAACACGAACAAGCTGGAAATCTCCCATTGATTGGACAATCCTTTCTAGCTTTTTCAAATCCTCCTTCAGTTGCGCCACTTCTTCACCCTTGGCATTTGCTTGAACTTGAAGAGCAAAGGCATGAATTTGATCATGCAAAGAAACTGAAGAGGTTTGACCTGCATTTTGCAAGTTCTGTACTTCGCGTCCCAGAGCATATATTTGACCCCGCATCTCTAAGAGAACATCAAGTATTCTGCGAAAGTCTGCTGAATAATCAGTCTGAGTATTAGCTTCTACATGATTAGACGGAGTATAGGCAGATGATGGCAAATCAGCATGGTCACGCAAATTGGGCGATGAAATATCATGTCCCTCCTCAAGAAATTGAGAGGCATAGACGTCCTCTGGATTTGCTAGAGAATGACTTATTCTTTCACTGGTAGTAGGGAATGAGGACGTTCCTCTTTTCTCAGGATCTCCCCCTGTTTCCATGCCTTCAGGTGGAGAAAAGTGTTCCTCATGCTTTGCTTTCATTTGATTTCCTCTCTCCTCTTCTTCTTCTTCCTCAATTCCTTCCTCCTCTACATCTCTCTCCTTTGCTTCTTTCTCCAAATCTTCTCTCTCTCTAGTCCTCTGTTCTGTCTCATCCGTGTCTTTTTCCTGTCGTTGTTTCTGGAATAGAACGACCCAAGTTTTTCAATGCCATTGCAGAAATGGTGATATCATCCTCATCCTCTTCATCCTTAATGATGAGAGCTCTTCTTTTCTTGGATGGAGCAACCATGGGTTCCTTCCCTTTTCGCTTTGCCGCCGAAGAGACTGAATGAGTCTTGACAGGGTTTTTCACTTTGAATTGCTCCAACGCCTTCTTGACTTCCTTCAGACGCATTTTAGAGACCATTTTCAGTCCTACCACCATTTGATTGCATGTTCAAACACAAAGAATCCGGGGAGGCTGAACGTTAAAATGTTTGAATAACTTGGTTACAAGTGTTGGGTAAGGAAGTTGACCCTTGTCCTTCACCATTGCTCTGTACATGTGGAACATGATAGTGTGTGGAAGAGAGAACTTTTTACCAGCATTGATGGCTGAGAGTGCTAGTATGAACAAAATAAAGGAGTTAGGGAAGAGAATAAGAACACAAGATTTATAGTGGTTCGGCTTAATCCAAGCCTACGTCCACTCTCCCACGATAACACCTTCTTGGCTGGATTCCAATATGCAATCAACAAGAGATTACAACCGAGTGCAAATACTTAGTAGATCACACTATCTCACTAAGTCACTCTCTTGGTATTTCTCTCACGATTACAAACGTTTAAGCTCTCAAGAGACAAGTATATGATCGAAAGTCGCTCAGACTTTGGAATTATAAATTCTACGCTCCATCTCTTACTTGCTCATCGATCCTTCATCTCCTTAAATACTCCTCCACTTCCAAACTACCCGTTGGACAGTATCCCGGAGAATCGTCTTCCAATATACCCATTGGACAGCTCTGTATCTAGAAGATTTGGTAGCCGTTGAGTAACAAAGGTAGAATCCCAAATTGATTTCGATCGCCCATACAAACGAAATCTTGGTTTCCATAAGTAAAGCTTCTTCGTATAGAAAGATCTTGTCTTCAAGATCCAATCGTCAATCAAATAGATTGAATCAATCAAATCAATCTTGATGTGGAATCCAAACCAGATCACTAGCCGTTATATGATTGGGCTTGAATTACGTTCTGTCGAATCTGGATGTAAAGTCTGATAGCCATAGACTTTACAATATGAGTCTGTAGACTTTACAATCTGGGTCTGAACATATCTGCTTCTGAACAGATTTAGCTTTAAGGTCTGTACCTAATTCAGCTTCAGCATAGAGTCTGTCTTCTGGTTCATCATTCACGTTCAGTCTGGAATTTGTCAGAATGATCAGACTTCTGATGTAAAACAAACTTTGACACTAAAGTCTGGCAGTCTTCAAACTTTGAGTCTTGAGTCTGGCAATCTTCAGACTTTGAGTCTTGAGTCTAGCAATCTTCAAACTTTGACACAGAAGTCTGGAAATCTTCAAAATATACTCTGGACATATGTTACGTTCAGTCTTCTGGCCGTCTTCAGACTTTGATAATATCCTCTACATGTTCTAACATCTGCATGGTCTATTACTCAACCATCAAACATGTTAGTAGCCTTTGATTTATTTTGTCATCTTCAAAACATCATAAGGGATTTCCTAACAATCTCCCCCTTTTGATGATGACAAAACAATATCTGAATATGCAGATTTTGTAAACATGCTTTTAAAAATATTAATTTAAATCAAAGGATATAAGAAGATAGCAAATAAATTGAGCATAACAATATATAGAAAAATAATCTCAGCTCAATATTATGCCATAGATAATATCAACCAATCAGCATATATGCATATTCATATCTTCTCCCCCTTTTTGTCATAATCAAAAAGCGATAATGGATTCACATAGAGAATGATAACAAATATCTTGCATGAATTACAATTTCCAAAAATCAGCTTTTATCGAATATTAAAGATATGCAATATAGCTCACTTCGATTATATCAGCAAATATCTAATAAAAATCACGGATGCATCATAACTTGCACGTACCCTTTTTGTCATGATAAAATGATAATATCAATAAGAGATTTGTTAATGACAAAAGGTAATAAAAGATGCACTAACCGGATTTTTAGAATAAATTCTGACACATTTACCTTTCCTTCCATCCATAATAAGATCACGATCAATCCAAAAGGATTTTTCCGTAATTGATCAAGGCTCCCCCTCAATTTGTTGCCTTTTTGAGATGATCACGATTCTTTTCCTTTTCTTTTGGATTTGCTTTCTCCCCCTGTGATCATGACAATATTTGCGAATAGAAACAATTGTTGCTTGTTGAACAGAATTTTTTTTTTTCAGTATTTCCTTTGTAGCAACAACATCTGCAACGATTACTTGCATTTTGAAATTCGAGGCAAAAATTTATTTTCTTTAACCAAGCTCATCTCGAATTCAACCTTTCGTATGACGCATAAGGGATTTCCTCAATAATTTGCAAAAATTTTGCATAAGGAATGGAATCTTTGAACTTCCAAAAGATAATATAGAATCTCCATGATTTTCTGATTGAGTTTTCCAAAAATCCATATGGAAGATTCTTTTGTGACCTGCAAATTCTTATATAACAGATAATAATCTTTGCAAGAATGTCACGTAATATCTTTCTTTGATTTGCGGATCAAACTTGCTAGATATAATATATCTTCTAAGAATATAGCAAGAATATCCATGAATATGCAGTAATATCTTTCGAGATCAAAGAGATTTCCTTGAGCATAAATTTCAGATATGCATTTTGCAAAAGAAAAATAGATATTTCTGTCACGTGCCAAAATTGCAATACCTTATAATTATAACAAAAGATATTCGCAATAAATAATCATCCAAAATCATGATAAATGCACGTACAAATTTGCAAGGCGGGATGATAAAAAAATTTCTCTTACCCAGGTATATGTTTCAAATATACCATTGATTAAAAAAATCATTACCAATTGTCGCAGGAGATATTTTCTGATTGCACCAAAATTTGCGTAGATTCGCAATCATCCTTCCCTTAAAGAATTTCCTGCAATCAACTCATTTCCCTTTTTGGTATCCATTAATTTGGATCCTTCCATTTCGTTAGAGCAAAATATAAAATCTCCATAAACAAATATTCTTTCTTAATTCATCATAACAAAGTATTCGAATAAAGAATATTATGCACAATAATATCTTGCATCATAAATTAATATCACGTAAAACAGATTTTTATTTGGCAAAATATGATAAAATCTGAGAGTATAAAATCAAACCAAATAAATTCATTTGTCTTTAAGCATGATATCAAAAATGATCACACGTATCAAATTAAATCTCGAATCACAAATCACACAATTCTTTCTTCAATAAAGCAAATCAAAAAAATATGATCATTATAAAATCTGAATCAATCAATGATATATCGAATTTCAAGCATAATGAGAATTATGTGCCCAAAAACATTCCTTACCAACTTCTTCTTTTCCTTTATTTCCTTGATTTCCTCATCGGATTCTCGAGTCCGGGTTCTGAATCGGACTTTGATCCCGAGTACGTGTGCGAGTCGGACTCAGATTCTGAATGTGCCGTCAAGCATATATTTCTTTGCACATCATCTTCTTTCATTGTTCTTTTCTGGCCATTCTGCTTGTATTTTCTTCCATTGAAATATGGTGGCCTTGTGTTGCTTTGCTCTTCCATAAGTCCTGGTGCCAAGATACTAGCCATAAAAGATCTTTAGCTCAAAAGTAAAAACACTTTTATAAACCGAGCACTTGGCTCGATACCAATTGAGAGTGCTAGTATGAACAAAATAAAGGAGTTAGGGAAGAGAATAAGAACACAAGATTTATAGTGGTTCGGCTTAATCCAAGCCTACGTCCACTCTCCCACGATAACAGCCTTCTTGGCTGGATTCAATATGCAATCAACAAGAGATTACAACTTCGAGTGCAAATACTTAGTAGATCACACTATCTCACTAAGTCACTCTCTTGGTATTTCTCTCACGATTACAAACGTTTAAGCTCTCAAGAGACAAGTATATGATCGAAAATCGCTCAGACTTTGGAATTATAAATTCTATGCTCCGTCTCTTACTTGCTCATCGGTCCTTCATCTCCTTAAATACTCCTCCACTTCCAAACTACCCGTTGGACAGTATCCCGGAGAATCGTCTTCCAATATGCCCATTGGACAGCTCTATATCTAGAAGATTTGGTAGCCGTTGAGTAACAAAGGTAGAATCCCAAATTGATTCCGATCGCCCATACAAACGAAATCTTGGTTTCCATAAGTAAAGCTTCTTCGTATAGAAAGATCTTGTCTTCAAGATCCAATCGTCAATCAAATAGATTGAATCAATCAAATCAATCTTGATGTGGAATCCAAACCAGATCACTAGCCGTTATATGATTGGGCTTGAATTACGTTCGTCGAATCTGGATGTAAAGTCGATAGCCATAGACTTTACAATCTCGAGTCTGTAGACTTTACAACTGGTCTGAACATATCGCTTCGAACAGATTTAGCTTTAAGGTCTGTACCTAATTCAGCTTCAGTATAGAGTCCGTCTTACGGTTCATCATTCACGTTCGAGTCTGGAATTTGTCGAATGATCGGACTTCTAATGTAGAACAGACTTTGACACTAAAGTCTGGCAGTCTTCAGACTTTGAGTCTTGAGTCTGGCAATCTTCAAACTTTGAGTCTTGAGTCTAGCAATCTTCAGACTTTGACACAGAAGTCTGGAAATCTTCAAAATATACTCGGACATATGTTACGTTCGAGTCTTAGGTCGTCTTCGGACTTTGATAATATCCTCTACATGTTCTAACATCTGCATGGTCTATTACTCAACCATCAAACATGTTAGTAGCCTTTGATTTATTTTGTCATCTTCAAAACATCATAAGGGATTTCCCTAACAATGGCGTACACCAACTTTGCCTCCAAGTTTGAAACGTCAGTCTTTGAAGTTGATTTTGGTCTGAGACAGTTAATTACTATCTTGTGAAGCAAGATGTTGAATGCATTCATTCTCAAATGGGAAATATTCCCTTCCATCCTTCTATCATGAACAAGGTCCAGCGTTGCACGAGCAATAGACACACTGATAAGTTGATATCTCCCTCTTTCAACTCGAATCACATCAGCTAGAGTATTCATGTCAACCACATAGTCTTGATCTCGAACACTAAAAGAAAATCCACTCACATCCAAGAACTTGAGATTCAAATAGAAGTAAGCAGTAAGTTCAGCATAAGCCTCTATAGATTCAGAACAAAACTGTTCGAGTTGAAGAAGATTGAATTTTTCCGTCAGATTGACATTCGCAGAGTCAACAAAATCAAAATCCACCCTTCTAGGGTTTATCACACCACACTTAAGCAACTTAGAGTACAGTTGCTTGTGCTCTCCCGATAGAAACAAGTATGTCCTTTTGCTTTGGATTTTTACCGCAACACCCATTCTCGGTTTAAACTGACTGTACATCCTATCATCGTCATTCCATCTACTCAGCCCTCCAACACGTGGATCGCTTGGGATATTTGCCAATGCCTCTTCCGCCGACCCAGCATGGGCAATTCCCAATCGTTCCATTATGCGTAAAAAGAAAGTTTCATTTCTAAACCCTTTGTCTTTCAGAAATTCATCAATCTAGTTCAAGGGAGTACCACTCCTCTTCAAAGCACGATAAAGCTTGTACGTAAAAGCGGGCTTAAGAGTTCTTACGGGTTCTGCGTCTTCGATGATTTATTCTTCTTCTTGATGTGCAACATCTTGAGGTCTAGATGGAGGAGATGGACGCTCCTGAGAATGTTGTGGGCTCTGCTGCTATCTAGGAGATTTTTCTTCCTCGGTGAGATCAAAGTGCATAGGCCCCTCACACATTTCTTTGTGGTCCCTGTTCGCGATCCTTGAAGATCTTCTTTGAGACGACATCTTTCACAGTCTTTGAGAGATTCCAAGCTTGTTTCCCAAGAAAGATGAACACTTTTCAAGGATTAAACAAGATAAAAAGACAGAAGTAGAAGATCAGTGCTCTCTTAGGGTTTTTGTGAGTGATACGAAGAAGAACCGACAGTATATAAGGCAGTCGAAGCGAGGCATACGAGTGTCGTGAAAAGTAAATATAAAAATGCCTTTTAAAAATAACTGCATTTTTTAAAAATTAGATAACTGTTATTTCAAAAGTAACTTCTTTTTCAAAAAGGAAGGATTGCACTAATCACGAAAAATTGGGAAAATTACACCAATTAAATTTGGATAGATGATCATACCTTTTCAAGATTTGAACCGAGAGATATGTTTCTAAAATAGAAATAACTTACAGTCGTAGATCTTGATTGTCTGAGTCTGAGTGTCTTTAGACTTTCAGTCATGAGTCTGAACTTCTTCAGACTTTAAGATATTTAGTTTGGAACGAATAACTTCAAATTGATTTTTCTCCAAAAGCTTTGTAAATATATCCACCAGTTGATTCTTTGAGTCAATAAACTAAATCGAAACTTCTCCATTTTGAACATAATCTCTAATGAAGTGATGTCGAATCTCTATATATTTTGCTCTTGAGTGAAGAATCGAATTCTTGGTGAGATTGATTGCGCTAGTGTTGTCACATTTGATTTCATTGCATGAATCTTCAATTCCAAAGTCTCTTAGCTATTGTTTTATCCACAGAATTTGTGAACAACAACTTCCAAGAGCTACATACTCGTTTCCGCCATAAAAAGAGCTACTTGTACCTTTCTGCTTCGCCGTAAAAAGAGCTCTTTGTACTCGCTTCCTTGAAAACCAAGATATTGTCCTACTTCCAAGTAGTTGACAGGTGCCCGATGTGCTCTTTCTATTAACTTTGCAACCGGCTAAGTCTGCATCTAAGTATCCAAGAAGAGTGAAGTCTCATTCTTTAGGATACCAGAGACCCAAGTTTGAAGTTGAGGCAATATATTTGATAATACGCTTTGCAGCACTTAAATGAGATTCTTTAGGGTCTGATTGAAATCTAGCACAAATACAAACACTAAACAAAATGTCAGGTCTAGAAGCAGTTGGATAAAAAAGTGAACCAATGATACTCCTATATAGCTTCTGGTCAACTTTCTTTCATTCTTCATCCTTGTCCATCTTCAAAGAACTTGACATTGGTATATAAGTCTTTTTGCAATTTTCTAGTCCAAACTTTTTGATAAGTTCTTTAGCATATTTTTCTTGATGAATAAAGATTCCTTCCTTCAGTTGTTCCACTTGAAGCCCGAGAAAGAAGATTAGTTCACCCATCATGCTCATTTCAAACTCATCCTGCATAGACTAAGAAAATTTCTTGCACAGATTTTCATTAGAAGATCCAAAAATGATATCATCAAAATAAATTTGAACAAGTAAAACTTTTGCTTTCTCTTTTGATAAACAATGTAGTATCTACTTTACCTTTCGCAAAACCATTTTGAATTAAAAACTTACTTAGTCTATCGTACCAAGCTTGAGGTGCTTGCTTTAAACCATATAGAGCCTTTTTCAGTCTGAATACAGAGTCTGGTTTTCTTGGATCTTCAAAACCGAGAGGTTGTTCCACATAATCTTCCTCTTGAATAAATCCATTTAGGAAAGCACTTTTGACGTCCATTTGGAATAACCTGAAATTCTTATGACAAGCAAAAGCAAGTAATATTCTCATCATAGGCCACGAGTCTTGTCTTTGTTTCTTACAACTTTACCTTTCTCATTCATCTTGTTCCTGAAAACCCATTTAGCTCCAATGATAGACTTATCTTTTGGTTTAGGAGTCAATTCACAAACATCATTAATGCTGAATTGCCTGAATTCTTCTTGCATAGCTTCAATCAAGCTTTCATCAGTTAAAGCTTCTTTTATGCTCTTGGGTTCTATTTCAGAAATAAGAGCCACAACACTAGACTCTTCGCGCCTTTTGGATCTTGTGCGAATTCCTTCATTAATATCACCAATAATGAGATCTTTGGGATGGTTGATTTGTCAGACTATTGATCTTTTTCCTCATTTGAATCTTCGTTGATCATTTTTTGCTCGTCTTCTGAAGGTTGAGCTGCTTCTGGAGATTTAGACTTTGTAGAGTTTGGAGCAGGTTCAGATTCTTCAAGATGAGTATGAATCGATTGATTTTGCATAAAGTCTTGAAATTTGACATTCATCGATTCTTCCACAGATTGAGTCTTCTTGTTGTAAACTCTATAAGCTGATAGAATATCCAAGGAAAATACCTTCATCCGATTTTTTCTTCAAACTTACCAACTCGATCATTTGCATTTTTCAATATAAAACATTTACATCCATACACATGAAAATATGAAACAATGGGCTTCTTTCTTTTGAATAACTAGTAGGGAGTTTTCTTAGAATAGGCCTTAGAAAGACTATTAATAATATAACATACTGTAGAAACTGCTTCAGCCCAAAAATGTGAAGAGGTGTTACTTTCAATTAAAAGAGTTCTAGCCATTTCTTGAAGCGACCTACTCTTTCTTTCCACGACTCCATTTTGCTCTGGAGTATATGGAGAAGAGAGCATATGCTGAAAACCAGATTCATCACAGAATTTTGTAAAATCTTGATTTTCAAATTCACCTCCATGGTCTGTTTGTATACTTGAAATAACATACCCTTTCTCATTTTTGACCTTTTTTGCAAACATTGTAAAATAAGAAAAGGTTTCAGACTTACTTGCTAGGAAATATACCCAAGTGAATCATGAATAATCATCCACAATCACTAAACAATATTTTTTACCTCCAATGCTTTGAGTTATGGTTGGTCCAAAGAGATCCATATGCAAGAGCTGCAATACACGATTAGTGGAAACTTGATTTATTGGTTTTAATAAGTTTCTAACCTATTTTCCCAACACACAAGGTGTGCATAGATGAGTCTTTTGATATGATAGATTAGGTAGACCACAAACAAGCTTCTTTGCTGAAATTTTGGCTATTTGCTTCATGTTGATGTGCCCAAGTTTTTGTGCCATAAGTTTGCTTCTTCTTCGATTGAGATTAGACATTGGGTTTCATCTGGTTTGACATCCAAGAGGTAGATATTTCCATGTCTTCGACCCGTGAAAGACTAAGAGGAGTCTTTACTGGTTTCTAAACATATTCCCTCTTGAAAATTGATTTTGAAACCGGTGTCCACAGCTGACTGATACTTAGCAAATTTTAGTTGAGTCCTTCCACTAAGGACACATTACAGATCTTGAGGCTTCCAATCTTTACATTTCCATATCCCACAATTCTTCCTTTACTTTTTTCTCCAAATGAAAACTTTTCCACCATTAATTTGAACAAGCTTTATGAAGCAATTTGAATCTCCTGTCATATATCTTGAGCATCCATTATCCAGGTACCATTTAACTTTTTTCTTGATAGTGACCTGCATTTAGAAAAGAGACTCAAGCTTTCTTTGGTACCCATATTTTCTTGAGTCTATTGGCGTTAGTATAATATACGGTCTTTGCCCATACCTTCTTAACAGGTTTCCAAACCATAGGACATTCTTTTTCAAAATGATCTGAGCTATTGCACTTAGAACATTTAAGAGCACTATGACCTACTGGTTTTTCAAAAACTTTTTGGAAATGATTTTTGTAAGCATCTCTTGTAGGTCTTTGCTTAATTCTTTCCTTTACTTTAGGAAAATCAATTAGAGGAATAGTTTTAGTAGTCATTCCTAAACTTGATTTGTTGAAATAAGGTCTTTGTGCTGAAAGAATTTTCTCAAGTTTCTCAAATCCTATAGAAAATATTTTAGAAATACTTGAGATATCATTTTTCAAGAATGCATTTTCTTTTGAAAGATTGTCTTCATTTTCTTTCAAAGTAGTAACACTTTTGTCTAAACTTTTGACATTTTCTTTCCAAACATTTTCCTGTTGCTTTAGTGCAGAATTTTCTCTTTTAAGTTCGGAAATCCTTTTAATAGAAGTTTTGAGATTAAGACCCAATTCATCAATGTATCTAGAGACTTTAGTAGCGATTTTCAAGTTACTTACCTCAATTTCATTGTCCGAATGAGTCCTGTCTCGTCCGAATCCGAGTCGATTGTGCCATGAGACAAATATTGGTATAATCATCATCACTTTCTTCACATTCAGTATCACTCCAAGTTTATGCTTTGAGTGCCTTTCGATATTTCTCAGTTTTTCCTTCTTTTTCCTTAGAATGGGACAGTTGGGTCTGATGTGTCCCTTTTTCTTACATACAAAATAGACTGCATCTCTATTGGATTCATCATCCTCAACAGACTTAGTATGTTGCTTTTGAAAATTTTGTTTCTTTGGATTGAATTTTCTCCCTTTTCTGTTTAACTTTCTGAATCTTCTTATCATGAGAGCAAGCTCTTCATCATCCATATCGTCTTCAGCTGTAACATCAGAATCATCATTAGATTTTAATGCAATTGATTTCTTACCTTTAGGATCTTCATCTTCATTGATTCTCTACACTTCATAAGACTAAAGAGTCACAACCAATTCATCGACAGAAAGTGGCATAATTCTTTGTGTCTCCCTTATTGAGGTATTTATGTGATTCCAATCCTTGGAGAAACCACGCAGTAGCTTGTTTACTTTTATGGGATCAGAAATTGGTTGACCTTGATTTTCAAGACCATTCACGATTTCTGTAAAACGACTAAACATGTTAGTGAAAGATTCTCCTGATTTTATTTTGAATGTTTCGTATTGACCAAGTAGAATGTTGATTCTGATTTCTTTAACTCGATCAGTTCCTTCATAGGTGATAATGCACAATATAAAGAATAAATTGATTTTGCATCAAGAGCTTGTCTCTTGGTTATCTCTTCTTAAGTCATTTCACTAGACTCAACGGCTTCTTTTCCTCTTTCTGAAACAGGTGCAGCTTTAGGAATGATTCCTTTGTCTACGACATCCCATTCTAGAGGATCCTTTGATCTTTGAAATGCCTTTATCTTGTTTTTCCATATATTGCATTCCTTTCCATCAAAATAAGGCGGTCTGGCATTGCTTTGCCCTTCAACTAGTCTTGGAGCCAACATACTAGCCATGGATCTTTAACTCTAAAGTAAAACACTTCAACTTAAGTGAGTACACAGGCTCTAATACCAATTGTGAAAGCTAGTATGAGCACCTAGAGGGGGTGAATAGGTGTAAAAATAAATTTCCCGTGTAAAGTATGCAACTCAAATAAGCAATAGATTATGAAAAAGAGATTCGTCTCTTGAAAACAAAATGAGTTACGATCAAAGTAAAAGAGCATAGGGAAGAGAATACACTGAGTTTATAGTGGTTCGGCTTAATCCAAACCTACGTCCACTCTTCCGCACTAACAGCCCACCGGTTGGATTTCACTATGAACAAAAGAGTTGTTACGGTAAACCTCTTCCTTGATCCTACAGTGTAGAAACTCTACTACACTTCCTCAAGGTCTCTCAAAGATATAGACTCTCTTTTGCATACAAGATTTCGCTCAACAGTTTAAGTGACTAAGAACAAGGAGCCTCAGACTTTAGAATTCTTCTATCGCGCACACACTTGAACAACTGGAACGTCTTCCTTATATACTCCTTTATGCCATCATATATGTTGGCACTTACCAAAAGAATTCTTCCAATCTACTCGTTGGACATAATCAATTAGGAAGATCTTCAAGCTATTTAAGGAACATGACGATAGCCCATCAATCATACTCGCCCATACAATCAGGATCTAGGTTTCCAAAAGTAGAACCTTCCAAGTATACTTCGCCAATCAACGGATCCAAAATAACTGAATCAATCTTGATTTGCATAATGGATTTAGACATGCTATATCCAGCCAAGAGACAGTCAATAAAGTCAAATCCTTAACGAAACATCCATTTCTGGATAAGCCTTCTTCGACGGTCTAGAAACTATCAATGGGGATAGACTTTAAGTCTTGAGTCTGGCATTCCGAAGTCTTCAGACTTTGATGAGAGAGTCTGCAAGTCTTTAGACAAGACTGATGGAAACGTTTTGTCAACTTCAAAACACTCAAGGGAGTTTTCTCCAACATAAGCGAATTAAACAATCTCCATACAACAATCAACACGGGGATAAAAAAGCAAGACAACCAATTACACAAAACATATTTTATAGACAAACCAGGTCAGCCCTACAAACTTATATACAGAAGTCTACAACTAAAAAGAGTTGCTAAGCCACCTAAGCTCCAAACTCTCCAGTAATGGGCTCCGGGTCCTCCACAACACTATCAGGGGTGTTGATATCCATAGGATGCCCTATTTTCCAATCCCCGGTCCCGACGGGAGGCCTGTCAAAACCCTGTATGGGACCCTCCCCACCCCCATTAGGAAAGTTAATGAACCACACTCTGAATCGGTGAGGTATTAACTGAGATAGGCCATCCTCGACCTAGACCGTGGACTCAACTAGCTCATGGGTTAGGTTGGTCCCGAGAATAAAGAAAAATGAGTGTTGAAAGTCCATCACCTACGGGACCCCATAACGTACATGACGTACCTCCATATAAGGACTTGAAAATTTTAATCCACAACAAAGTGAGACAAAGTCTCAACGAGTCTACACCCTAAACCCCGATTAGGAGAAGAATTCATCTAGAGGCAGCTTAAACACGCATCATATAACACTTACATTGCCTCAGCACCTCCCTGCACATTAGTACAACTCATATAACATATGCATATAGTAAATGCACTCAATAATTGGAACACTCCATATCACTCATCGATTAATCATAAGGGTCCTAATTATAAGGACAAATCATTATGACACATCCCATTCCGTGCCACATAATTTTGTCCCATAATTAGGCGTAGCTATTTCAATCATTCAAGCATGTCCCAATTAATTGCGACCCAACGGTCATGGCCAACTCAACGGTCGGCGGTCATCCGGCATAACCGGGCATCGTCCTACTTCATCTGGCACGGCAACGTCTATATCTAGACGGCATTCCCGAAGGAGCATTGGCCCAACCTCCACTGCAACCGTCATCCGTTGAAATGGGGCATTCCCGAAGGAGCATCGTCCGGCATAAACACAACGTGAGGGTTTCCGATAACAATCACACGCACACCCATGTTCGGTCAAGAACATCGTCCATTTGCACTCAAATGCCTCAATTTCAAATAATGTACTTGGCCTATTTTTTCATATTAAAACACCCAGTAAAATAATTGTTCATGGACAAACAATCAAATCGGACCATAAAATGTGATATCATTTCATTTGAAAATTCTACAATTTTATATAGTACTTAAAACATTTTCTACGTAAAAATCGACACACGGTATTTTTCTAATTAAATATCAAAATTTCATATTTTTGAAATAATAATTAAAAATCATCATCCAGCACTCAATTGCATAAATTAGCAATCAATTTCACAAACAAATACAACCATGACAATCAGCACGAAATTCTAACAACCAACTATATCGGTATAATTTACACTAATTAATAAATAATTAAATAAATTACATTTAATTAAATAAATTGCAAAATATTTAAATTAAACCACTAATTAATCTACATACACTAATCTAACCACCTAATTTGACTAATTAAATTAATCTACCTAAGCTAGCTACATTTAATCTAACTAAACTAACTAATTAACCTAACTAACTCCTTAATTAAATTAATCTAACCACCTAATCATCTAACTAAAATAACTAACTAACTAACTAATTACACTAGTTAAACTAACCTTAATCCTAATTAGGCCTAACTAAATCACCCTTAAGTGCAATTAGCCCCTAATTAGAGTTTAGGACGTTAACCCACCGGTTTAGTGAGATAACGGGTCCTCGGCAACGGCGGCACAATGGTGACCAAGACTCGGGCCTATGGTGAGACCAAAGGAGGCCTAGAAAGGGCTAAAAACGGCCCCATATGTCTTTGCCCTCAAGTGGAGACTCGGTTATGTGGTTGGCTGGAAGAGCTAGTCAAGGGGCTTGGTGCGAGGAGGGATGTGACTAATGGAGGCAAGTGGTGACGGGCTGGCGGACTGGAGCGGTACAAGCAACAGCGGGTGGCCAAGTCAGGTGGAGCTGCGACGCACGTTGGACACTGACTAGCGTTGGCTCTAGACATGCTCACGACTAGAGGTAGGTGGGTGGCTCAAACAAGGATAAGCGGTGGCTAGCCTAGACGATGCAAGGGCTGGTTGTGTTGGTTTGGCCCCAAGCACTTGTAGCTTCAACAATGGCAGCAAAAGAGAGAAGATGAAGATGAAACGAAGAGGAAGAAGGGAGAAGAAGAGCTACAGTTTGCTTTTGTTGGATTGGTCACATGAGGCAAGGAGGAGGAGGAACCAAGAGGGGATAAGGGGGAGAGGAGGTCAAGGCTTGAGCCAATGAGAAGCCAAGCTAAATATCTAGCACTCAAATGATGCCCCAAAGTCTTCAGCCATATCCAGCAACCAATTGCTTCACCAATCTTCACCAAGGGACCTCAATTTGATGTCCAAAATCACCATAGCAGCTGCCCTAACGAATTTGCACCCATTTCATCTCAATTTCTTCACAAACAATTACAATTTGATGGCCAAAATTGCTAAGGAAGATGCCCACATCAATTTCCACAATTGCCTTCACCACTTGATCCATTTTGAAGGCTAAAAATTCCCTCAATTTTGCACATCCGAATTTCCACCATTTAATTTGCCAAATTTTGATATTTCCGTCCAAAAGTCCGGGCTCGCCGAAAATTCTTCAAAGGATGAGACGATGTCTTTAAAATAAATCTTAACATTCTCGAACTTTCAATTCCTAAAACCGAGTTCAATTTCGTGGTTAATTTCGATCGAACGCGATTTTAGCGTGACCAAACCTACTAGGTGGCTTTTAGGGATTTTATTGCATTTAACCCATGGTCGATAATTCTTAAGGCACGTTTTTACATCTCCGACTCATCGGCGACTCTCAGTTATCATAAAAATCTCAAGATTTCAATTACGGGTATCGGGCACAGAATCGACAGAAAAATCGGTTTGGTGCCATTCAACGCGAATTTTGCAATCAAGTGGAATCACCCATAATTTAATTACATGTTTATGTTAAATCAACTTATCTCCAATCTCTAATCGATTATAATGGTGTTGTATTAACCCTTGCTGATTAGCACGATCGAGCAGTCGATTTTTAATCGAATTCTCATGTCTATTGCATTTATATCCTTTAACAGCTTCACCTAATAGATTAGTTATTTCGTGAGTGATTAGCTCAGAAAAAAAAAAGGACAACAGGCGCGTCGATGAAAAGCCCATTTCATTTAATCGAAACAAGGTTGAAAATCAGGATGTCCCAAGCTTCGACTCCCATGCCCAAAGGTCTAAAAGTGAGTTTGAATAAGAATAGAGTAGGACCAAAAAAAAAAAAAAGACCGGGGCCAAAAATGACATCCCAGTCGAATCTCCTTATCCAGTCATGGGTGCATCCATTTGAATTCACCGCTCACAAGCTTCTACGTCAAACTTTCTTTTTAAAGTGCAATAGAACTATACAATGACCGGTATGATCATTCCATAACTTTTCAATTAAACATATCCAAAAAGGGAAAAAGACTATCCAATCGGTCCTAAATTTATTGTACAGGTGGCAATTCAGCCTTAAACATTTTCATTTTGCTAATTTAGTCTTAAATATTTGTATGACTTCCAATATAGTCCTTCCAATCTATCTTTGCCCGAAAATCGCTTGTGTAACCGTCACATCAACAATTTTTTTATGGAAATTGGCCAAGAAGACTACATTGAAATTTCACACAAAAGCTTAGAATTAAATTAATATGATCAAATTGGCATACGTACAATAAGTTTAGAACTAATTGGATAATCTCCCCGAGAAGCTACTCAATTTTCATGTCAAGTCAGTTGCCTCGCTCACAAAGTTTATAGAATACAGAAGGACAAGACAATTGAATGTTTGATTGTTGAATTTGCAATAATTTCTTAACGTAACGCATTCCTCAACTGATTGTTGAGGAAATTTCCCAAATTGGTTTTGAAGATTGATAAAACATTTCCATAAGTGTTCAATGATTCTGATGAAAGAATTTCCATGTGATATTCTTGGAGCAATTTGGTTGATCAATAAGTTATTGTGGAAACTCTTATATGTATCATCAGACGTTACTCATCAAACTCAGAGAACTAGACTCAAAGACTTATCAAGATGTTCAAGTTGCCTATGATTAAGATTGTATTATGTTATGATAATCAAGGACAACGGTTAAAAGTCTGATATGATGTGATCAAACGTTATCAATCAGAACCAGAGTTGTGGTTTAATTATTTCCTTCCTTATGTGTTCTGTCAAATGGCTAAAAAGAAGATAATATCCTCGCGCAACGGCTAGTAGTGATTGGTTGGATTTCATGCCTTATATATAATAAGTTCTAAAGGAAAGTGTCTTTTAAAGATTTAGATTTCCTGGAATGTTAAACTTGAGGCAAAACATTCTTTCCAAGTTAAAGCACTTGACTTATGGAAACCCAAACTGCTGTATGAGTGATAAAAATTATGGAAAGTATCAACCTCGACAATCCTGAAGCCATCAAATCTTCTCAACCAGATCTAGGCCAATGGGTAGATTGGTTGGATAAGTCCTCCTAGAGATATGTACAATGGTCAGCTTGGACTAGGAGGAGTATAAGAGAAGATCTCGAAGCTGAAGGAATCATAATTCGCATTCACAAGAATTAAAGCTTTTAATTCCAAAGTTTGAAGAGTGTCTTGATTATACATTCATCATTGTGTAACCATTTAAAGGTTGAGAGTGTGTGAGGAGCTATACACATGAGCTTGAGTATTCAAAGCTCAGATCTTGTAACATCCGATTGGCTCGTATAAATGGATTCCAACCAATTAGATGTAGCATGGAAGAGTGGACGTAGGGTTGCAAAAGCTGAACCACTATAATCTTGAGTGTGCAATTCTCTATCCCTTACGCTATTTATTAATTGTGGTAGAATTGTACATCGGTAAGATTTAACCACTTCATCAGTAGTTGTCTTGTTGCAATATTTATTTAAATTTTTTATCTCCGTAAGATCACCTATTCACCCCCCTCTAGGTGATATTTAGCCATAACACTAATAATTTAAGCAATCAAGTTCTTGAACTTGTTAAATTTTTCCAATCAGATCCCACTTTCATCCCCCAACTCTGACGGATTGCAAATGACAGTGTAGGCAAAAATTGGATGCGGAAAATTATCGATAGTACCGAAAAACAACAAGCCATCAAAAGTTTATTTAGTTGAATTGGGCATTACTGTATGATGCATCTTGGTCAATATTAAATTGATTGCCCACGACGGCACCAACTTTTTTCTTCTTTTTATACATATCAAACCATTGACAGGCAATGACGGACACATCGGTTTCGATTTGCTGGAATCAGTGATTGAAAGACTTAATTGGGGAAAATATTACAGACTCGAGGATTCGATTGTGAAAAATTACGAATATGAGGGCCACAATAAAGAGTCGGCATATACTCAACTGATATGTTGGAGAAAACTCATTTACTGTTTTGAAGTTGACAAAGTCTTTCCATAAGTCTAGTCTGAAGACTTCCGGACTGAAGTGTCAAAGTCTGAAAATTGTCAGACTTTAGGTTCAAAGTCTGCTCATACTGACAAATTCCAAATTGAATACTACTGAAGAATGAAGACTTATCCAGATGCGAGATTATCTTTATTTCTTTAATGATTTGATTCGTATGGCTTATGGATAATTCTCTAGTTGGATATAGCAACTACATGATTGATTATCCTTAATGGAATCAATTCCATTAATCAAATTTTTTAGAAGGCAAGCAAACTTGGAATGTTCTACTTATGGAAACCAAGATCCTGATTGTAAGGGCGAACATGATTGACGGGCTTTTATCACAATCAATCAACCAACTCAAGATCCCATTGATTGATTCTGCGGGTAGATTGAAAGAACTCCTTTGAAAAGTGCTAACGGTCGTAAAGGCATGAAAGAGTATTTAAGGTGAACTCTTTAGTTGTTCAACAGTGTGAGTGAAAGAAAATTTTCAAAATCTAAAGCTTCCTAATTCCTTGCTATTTCATTCACCGGGCTTAAAGTTATATACAAAAAAGAGAAACTCATAGTGAGATTTTGTGTGAGACCAGTAGAGGTTCTTCACAATGAAGTCGAGATTGCAAGACTGTAAAATCTCTTTTGATTCTTAGTGAAATCCAGCCAGTGGGCTGTCAGTGTGGAGATTGGACGTAGGCTTGATCTAAGCCAAACCACTTTAAACCTTGTGTTCTTATTCTCTTCCTTGAACTCTTTTTATTCCGTTCATAGTTTTATCTAACTGTTATGATCTGAATTCATTCATTGTCTAATGTTTTCTAAAAAGCAAACTATTACTTCAGAATCTTGCGAAAAAATTTGTTCACATCTATTCACCCCTCCTCTAGGTGTTGCAACTAGCCCTTTCAATTGGTATCAAAGCTTGTGTGCTTATATTTATTAAAGTGTTTTACATCTAAAGCTAAAGATCTATGGCTAGTTTTTTGGCTTCAGGTTTGGTTGAAGGCAAAGCAACACTAGACCTCTTTACTTTGATGAGAAAGAGTACAATGTGTGGAAAAACAAAATGAAGGCATTTTGAGATCAAAAAATCCCTTGGAATGGGATGTGGTAGAAAAAGGAATCAATCCCAAAGCTACATCAACATCAGAAAGAGGAAAGGAAGCTATAGATGCTAGCGAATTAACACAAGCATAAATAATCAAGAGACAAGCTCTTGATGCTAAAGCTATCTACTCTTTATATTGTGCTTTATCTCCCACTGAGTATAACCAAATTTCTTCTTGTGAAACAGCGAAAGAAGTTTGGGACAGATTGCACGTTTCCTGCGAGAGAACTGATTGAGTAAAGGAAACGAAAATCAATATTCTACTCGGGCAATATGAAACCTTCAAGATGAAGCTTGGAGAATCCATCACTGATATGTTTAGTCTCTTCACAAAGATTGTAAATGGCCTGGCATACCAAGGACAACCAATCTCAGGACCACTGAAGGTCAATAAACTGCTGCGTGGACTCTCCAAAGACTAGAATCACATGAAGACATCAATTAGAGAAACCTAGAGGATCATGCCTCTTTCAGTAGACAAACTAGTAGGCACACTTCAATCATATGAGGAAGAAGATCCTAAAAGTAAGAAGTCAATTGCTTTAAAATCTAACGATAATTCTGATGATATAGATTTAGAAGATGACATGGATGATGAGGAGCTAACACTTATGATTAAGAAGTTCAGAAAGTTGAATAAGAAGGGAAGAAGATTCAACTGGAAGAATGAGAGCACTCAAAATTTCCAAAAGAAACCAATTAAGGACTATGGAACCAACAAAGACATGATATACTTCGAATGCAAGAAAAAAGGGACACATCAGACCTAATTGTCCTCTATTGAAGAAAAAGAAAGAAAAAACTGAAAAATACAAAAAGGCTCTCAAAGCAGAAACATTGAGCGATACCGAATGCGAGGAAAGTGATGAAGAATATGCCAACATATGTCTGATGACCAATTCAAAATCCGACTCAGACTTCGAAACAAATTTTGATTTGAAATTAGACAAAAAAGTTGAGGTTAGTAATTTAAAAATTCTTGTTAAAGTTTCGAAGTATATAGATAAACTCTGTCTATCTCAAAACATCTCTTAAAAGGATTTCCGAACTAAAGAGGGAGAACTCTAAACTGAGGCAACAAGACATTTCTTGGAAAGAAAAATTTGAAAATCTGGATAAAAGTTTTGTTGATTTAAAAGAAAATTCAAATTATCTTTCAAAGGAAAATGCATTTTTCAAAGAAGATATTTCAAATATCACTAAAAGATTTTCAAAAAGATCTAAGAAGTTGGAGAAAATTCTTTATGTACAAAGACCTTATTTTAACAAATCTGGTTTGGGTATGACTTTAGAAACTATTCTTTTAATTGATTTTCCCAAAGTTAAAAAAAAAAATTAAACAAAGACCTACAAGGACATTTTACAAAAATCACTTTCAAAAGGTTTTTGTAAAACTCGTTGGCCGAGGTACTCTCAAATGTTTAAAGTGTAACAGCTCATAACATTTTAAGAAAGAATGTTCCAAGGTTTGCAGACCTGTTAAAAGAGATTGGGCAAAGATTGTTTTTAATACTAACTCTTCTAGACCCAAAAAAATATGGGTACCAAAGAAAGCTTGATTAATTATTTTGATCACAGGTCACTATCAAGAAAAAGATCAAATGGTATTTGGATAGTGGTTGTTCGAGACACAAGACAAGAGATTCGAGTTGTTTTATAAAACTTATTCAAATAAATTGTGGAAAAGTTTCCTTTGGAAGGAACAACAAAGGAATTATTAGTTGTGGAACCGTGAAGATTGGAATCCTCACTATCAATAATATCTCCTTGGTGGAAGGTTTGAATTATAATCTACTTAGCAAAAGTCAACTTTGCGATACTGGATTCAAAATTAATTTTCAAGAAGGCATCTATTCGGGAACAAGTAAAGATTTCTCTCAATCTTTCACTGGACGAAGGCATAGGAACATTTACCTTCTAGCTATAAAACCATAAAGTTCTCAATGTCTTATATCCATTCAAGATGAAGTAAATCTTTGAAATCAAAAGCTTGGGAAGCAAATTACCAAGATTTTATCCAAGAAGCTTGTTTTGGTCTTCCCAACTGACTTATCAAAAGTTTGAATTATGCACTCCATGTGTTTTGGAAAAATAGGTTAGAAGTTCCTTTAAATCTGTAATTCAAGTTTCTACTAATCGAGTTTTGCAGCTTTTGCATATGGATCTCTTTAGACAAACCAAAACTCAAAGTATTGGTGGAAGGAAATACTGCCTAGTAATCGTGGATGATTACTCTCGCTTTACTTAGGTTTACTTTCTGGCAAATAAGTCTGAAGTCTTTTCTCACTTCTCAAAGTTTGTCAAGAAGGTTCAGAATGAAAAGGGTTATGCTATTTCGAGCATACAAACAGATCATGGTGGTGAATTCGAAAATCAAGATTTTCAAAGTTCTGTGATGAATTTGGTTTCTAACATGTTTTTTCTTCTCCATACATTCCAGAACAAAATGAGGTTGTAGAAAGGAAAAATAGATCTTTGCAAGAGATGGCCATAACCCTCTTAATTGAGAGCAAAATTTCCTCTCATTTTGGCTGAAGCAATTTCTACAACTTGCTACATCATCAATAAAGTATTCTTGATGCCTATTCTAGAGAAAACTCCTTATGAAGTGTATAAAAAGAAGAAACCAAATGTTTCTTACTTTCATGTGTTTGGCTGCAAGTGTTATGTTTTGAAAAATGCAAATGATCGAACTGGAAAGTTTAAAGAAAAATCAGACGAATGAATTTTCCTTGGCTACTCAACCTCAAGCAAAGCATACAGAGTCTTTAACAAGAAGTCTCAATTTGTGAAAAAATCTATGAACATTAAGTTTCAAGATTGTATGTAGAATCAACTAGATCAAACTCAACTTGAAGAATTTGAACCTGCTCTAGACTTTACAATGTCTACTTCCCTTAAAGTGGTTTAGACTTCTAGAGAACAGCAACAAACAGAACTAGAAGATTCAACTGAAGCAAAGGATCAGCAGACTCTCAGACCAACCAGCAACTAGAAACATAAGTCAAGTCATCCCAAAGAACTCATCATTGGAAACATTGATGAAGGAGTTCGTACCAGATCCAAAAGGCAAGAAGAGTTTAGTGCTTTAGCACTTGTTTTGAGATAGAGTCGAAGAGTGTAGAAGAAGCCCTATTTAATGAAAGCTGGATCGAAGCTATGCAAGACGAGCTCAGACAGTTCAACATCAACAATGTTTGGGAGCTAATTCTTAAACCTAAAAGTAAGTCTATTATCCGGACTAAATAGGCTTTCAAGAACAAGGTTGATGAGAAAGGAAAAGTGGTCAAGAACAAAACAAAACTCATGGCCAAAGGATATATGCAAGAAGAATGGATAGACTATAACGAGACCTATGCACTAGTAGTGAGGTTATAAGCAATTAGATTATTACTTGCTTTTGTTTGCTATACAAAAATTTTAGGTTATTCTAGATGGATGTAAAGAGTGCATTTCTCAATGGACTTATTCAAGAAGTTTATGTGGAACAACCACCTGGTTTTGAAGATCCAAGAAAGCCAGACTCATTCTATAAACTGAAAAATGCCCTATATAGATTGAAGCAAGCACCTAGAGCTTGGTATGAAAGGTTAAGTAAATTCCTAACCCAAAATAGTTTTGTTAAAGGAAAGGATGTGCGGACCCCTCAAGTGTCATAACTTTGCACAAAGGGACACTTAAGTGCCAAAATTTACAAAAGGTACACTTAAGTGCCAAAATCGAAGTAAAAAGGATTACTTGAGTGCCAATCCGGCCAAAGTCCAGTCAAAATGCCGATGTGGCATTTTTCAGACAAACCGAGCCCAAAACAATGTTGTTTTGCACGTTGACGTGGCCAAATAATGCAAAAACGGCGTTGTTTTGGGCTGATATGTTAAAAAAAATTAATTAAATTAAAATTAAAAATAAATTATTAAAATATTAAAAATTAATTTAGTTAAAATATTAAAAATTAATAATGTAAAATTTTAAAAAAAAAAAAAATTGAAAAAAAAAAAAGGAAAGGGGGAGGCGGCCAAGGGCGCCGCGCCACCCCGCCACCGCCGAGAAGGGCCGGCAACAGCGGGGGAGGGTTCGTCGGGGTCACCGAGCCCTAGCCGGGGCCGGCGACCCCGGTCGGCCGAGGTGAGGGCTCGCACCCTGATCAAGGCGAGGGTCACAGCCCTTGCCTAGATCCGGTGAGGGTCGGCGGCCCTTGCCCCGGCCAAGGGCCACAACCCTTCCCAACCCTTCCCGGCGAGGCGGTGGCGGCGACGACGGGCGAGGGCGATCCCTCACCGCCTCTCCCTTTCTTTTTTTTTTAATTTTTTTTAATTTTTTAATTATTATTTTTAATATTTTAACTAAATTTAATTTTAAAATTAGTATTTTTAAATATGTTAACTAAATTTATTTTAAATTTAATTTAATTAATTTTTATTATTTTTTACCACGTCAGCCCAAAACGACATCGTTTTTGCATTATTTGGCCATGTTAGCATGTAAAATAGTGTCATTTTGGGTGCGCTTTGCCGGAAAAATGCCACATCGGCATTTGGCCAAACTTTGGCCGAGTGGCACTCAAGTGATCCGTTTTTCTTCGAATGTGGCACTTAAGTGTACCTTTCGTAAGTTATAGCACTTAAGTGTGCCTTTATGCAAAATTATAGCACTTGAAGTGTTCTTTTGCCTAAAGAAAAAGTAGATGCTACTTTGTTCATAAAAAGAGAAGGTAAAGATTTTCTGCTGATTCAAATTTATATTGATGATATCATATTTGGATTTCCTAACAAAAATCCTATGCAAGAAATTCTTGAGATATATGCAGGATGAATTCGAGATGAATATGATGGGTGAATTAACCTTATTTATGGGATTGCAAGTTAAACAATCAAAGAAAGGTATCTTTATTCACCAAGAGGAGTATGCGAAAGATCTCATCAAGAAATTTGGGTTGGAGAATTGCAAAAAAACAGAGACACCAATGTCAAGCTCTTCGAAGATGGACAAAGATGAAGGAGGAAAGAAAGTAGACCAAAAGCTTTACAGGAGCATAATTGGTTCTCTTCTTTATCTTATTGCATATAGACCTGACATTTTGTTTAGTGTTTGCATCTGTGCTAGATTCAAATCAGATCCCAAAGAATCTCATTAAGTGCTGCAAAACGCATCATCAAATATATTGCGACTACTCCAAAGCTAGGTCTGTGGTATCCTAAAGAGTGAGACTTTACTCTTCTTAGATATTCAGACGCGGATTTAGTAAGTTGTAAGGTCGATAGAAAGAGTACTTCTAGTACTTGTCAACTGCTGGGCGGCATGCTGGTATCTTGTTCTCAAGGAAGCAGAGTATTGTAGCTCTATTAATTGCAGATGCAAAGTATGTGGCTCTTGGGAGCTATTGTTCTCAAATCTTGTGGATAAGACAACAGTTAAGAGACTTTGGAATTGAAGAATCGTGTACTGAGATGAAATGTGACAACACCAGTGCTATTTAATCTCACGAAGAACCCAATTCTTCATTCAAGGGTAAAGCACATAGAGATTCGACATCATTTCATAAGAGATCATGTTCAAAATGGGGAGATTATGATTCGGTTCATTAACTCGAAGAATCATTTGGCAGATATATTTAGAAAGCCTCTGAAAAAAAAATCTATTTAAGTCTATTCGCACCAGATTAAATAATTCCATCTCCTACTGGTTAAAGTCTGAAGATGGTTAGATTCAAACTTTCCAGACTCTACTTCAGTAAAAGAAAGTCTCAAATCCATGTATTTTATTTTTAGAATAAAAAGGTACGTTTATTCGAATCGTTGTTTGCCTATTTTATTTTTGGAAGTTAACTTTTTTGAATTTTGAATTTTTGGCAATTTTTATTTCGAAAAAGGCAATTATCTTTGTGATGGTTTGTTTTCTCTTTTGTGACCATTCATTTTCTTTATATACCTTTTGTATTCTCTTGAGCACTTTTTATCAAACCCTAGCATACAGACTTTTTACTCTTTCACCTCTACTCTCTCCTTTTTACTATCTCGTTTTTACTCTCAAGCTTGTACTACAAGTTTTCATCTTTTTCATTCGAACATGTTTATGGAATCCTCCTCGACTATGAAGATGTCTTTCTAAAAAAAGTCATCTCGGATCTCAAGTAGGGGACTACAAAACATGCCAGAGGGTCCTACACATTTTGACTTGACCAAGGAAGAAGATTCTCCACAACAGCAACAACATTCTCAATAACATCCTACTCAAAATCCTCCGCGCCAACCAGTGGAATAGGAGATCGTGAAAGATGTCAAACTTGTAAGAATGTCAAAACTCAAGTTTATCTTTAAACTCTACAATAAGTTGAAGTAGGGTGGTACTACCATGACCTTTATTGATGAATTTCTAAAAAGAGAGGATACAAAAATGAGACTCAGTTTTTGCGAACAATGGAAAGATTAGGAATTACGCTTGAAGAAGAGGCAGATAGAGCGATTCGTAATTTTCCGGTTGATCCTCGTTTTGGCTCTTTCAATCAGCCAAAGATCAAAGACGATGATGAAAGAATGTACTCAAATTTTCAGCCAAGAATGGGCATCGCTGCTGAAGTGCGTGATGATGGAACAAGTTTGTTTCATTCTAAGGATAACAAGAAGACTTACTCGAAATTGTTGAAAAGAGGGGTGATGAACCCTCGATCAATGGACTTTGATTTCTTGGATTCAATAAGGGTGAATCTGAGGGAGAAACTGACTCTCCTTCAACTTGATAGATTTTGCTATGAAACCTCTGTCGCTTATCATGAGTTAACTACGTACTTCTATTCCAACTTGTCTTTTCTTGATGCGAATAGATTTTGTTTTACTGTGAGGGATAAAGAGTATGTGGTGGATATTGACATATTGGCTGATGTTATTGGTGTGGAAAGAGGTAGTTTCCAACCAATAAATGTCTATGTTGGTCATGCAACTAGTTATCTTGTTCGAGATAGACTTGCTGAAGGCGACATTACCTATTCCAGAATGTCTGCTTCAAACATCTTGCTGCACAAGGTTGTGATTAATTGCATTTGATTAAAGTCAACCTCCAAGACTAATGTTTCTCTCTCTGAAGCAAAGCTGATGTTTGCCATTAATAACGGGATGAAGTTCTCGCTGCCACACACAATTTTGATGCACATGTACAGGACTGTCGTGAAGGATAAATGACAACTCCCTTACTCAACGATGGTCACTCAATTGTTTAGACATTTTCACATTCAGTTTCCAGTATCTCTCTGTGTTCGAACCATTGCTCCTATGGTTATAAGACTAAAGATGGTGTCAAAGATGAGACTGAAAGAACTGAACAAATTTTTAGAGCTATTGAAGGATAAGTCCCCCAACAAAACAAAACAAGACTTGCTGCAAAGAAAAGAAAATGCAAGGAGCCTATGAGTGAACCTATCAAGAAGAGAATAGCCCTTATCATGTAGGACAAAGAGGATGAGAATGATCTTACTCTCTCTACTTTTGCCTTGAAAAATCTTCAGAGTTTTGTAAGTTTTAAGTAGCCATGGCAAGACAGAGGAGAACAAGAAAGAAGAGAAATAGAGCAGGAAAAAGAATGAAGAGAAAGAAGAGAAGAAAAAGAAGAAGCGGGTAGAGAAGCCAGAGAAGAAGGAAGAGAAGTAAGAAGAAGAAGAAGAGGGTCAAGATGACTTTATTGAGCCCACTTTAGCAATATCCTTGTCAGAGGATTCTAAGAAGACTAAGAGTGAAATTGTAAGAGATGGAAGAGAAAAAGAACATCACTTGGAAGCTGAAATTGAGAAGGAACAAGAAGAAGAATTCCCTTCTCCACCTGTAGCCACACAAATAGGGGGAGCTCATGAAAAAATCGGTACTTCTTCTCCTATTTTTACCAGTGATGATGTTAGTAGATCTCTTGCCAATCCAAAGGATGTTCATGCCTCTCATTTTCCTGAAGTTGATATCGAGGCATCCTCCCCAAGTCTTGGTGATCAATGTGCTAATGCTCCCTCAAATCTCACTACTCCTAAAATTAGTTTGGCTGGACCTAGTGCACCAACAGAAACAACTGCAGACTTTTAAAGGCTACTAGAGCTCCTTTTGGAGTTAAAGGCACAACAATATGGTATGGAGTTTGAGATCAAGAACCTCTAATCAGCTTTGAAATCTACTTCAGACTCTTTATGAGCAGGTATAGGCCCTTTAGCTTCAAGTTCAAGAGACTGCCAAGGGTGAAGATATTGAGAAGCTGAAGGAGACTGTGAGAAAGCTGGAGGAGATAGTTTAATCTATGGGAGATTTCCAGCTCGTTCGCATTCCCAAGCATTCTTAATTCTTTGAACTTTTTATCTTTCTCCACTTTTTGCTGTTGACAAAAAGGGGGAGAATGTGCAGATTTAACTTTTGTTTGATTTAACTTTTGAACCTTTATGCTGAACTTTGTTGAACTATTATTCTGTTTCACACTGACGCTTGCAACAACTTACTTTTGTGGTGATGATGTGGTGATTATGGAAGGATAATCATTTTAGTCTTGATATTTATTTTATCTTTTCAAGATTAACCTATTTTCTATGGTTGCAGAATTCATACTATCCAAATCTTAATCAACTTATTTTTTATAATATATCATGTACTATTTAAAAGTTGTCTTGCAAGTCAAAAGTTCTTAAATCCGCAAGAAAGCTTTGTCACCATAAAAAATGGGGAGATTGTTGGAGAAAACTCATTTACCATTTTGAAGTTGACAAAACCTTTCCATAAGTCTAGTTTGAAGACTTCTAGACTGAAGTGTCAAAGTCTGAAGACCACCAGACTTTAGGTTCAAAGTATGTTTACACTGACATATTCCAAACTGAATGCTAGTGAAGAATGAAAACTTATCCAGATGCGAGATTATCTTTATTTTTTCAAGGATTTGATTCGTTTGGCTTAAGGATAATTCTCTGGTTGGATATAGCACCTACATGATTAATTATCCTTAATGGAATCAATTTCGTTAATCAAATTTTTTGGAAGGCAATTCTACTTATGGAAACCAAGATCCTAATTGTATGGGCGAACATGATTGACGAGCTTTCATCACAATCAATCAACCAATTCAAGATCTCCTTGATTGATTCCATTCAATGGGTAGATTGAAAGAACTCCTTTGGAAAGTGCCAACGATCATGAAGGCATGAATGAATATTTAACGCAAACTCTCTAGTTGTTCAACAGTGTAAGTGCAAAGTCTGAAGTTTCTTAGTTCCTTGCTATTTCATTCATTGAGCTCAAAGTTGTATACAAAGAGAGAAACTCATAGTGAGATTTTGTAAAATCTCTTTTGATTCTTAGTGAAATCCAGCCAGTGAGCTATCAGCGTAGGAGAGTGGACGTAGGCTTGATCAAAACTGCCGAACCACTATAAACCTTGTGCTCTTATTCTCTTCCTTGAACTTTTTTTATTTTGTTCATAGTTTTATCTAACTGCTATAATTTGAATTCATTCATTGTCTATTGTTTTCTTAAAAGCAAACTATTACATCTAAATCTTACAAAAAAAATTGTTCACACCTATTCACCCCCTATAGGTGTTGCAACTAGCCCTTTCATGATTGTCCCCATTTTCTATTAGGGTCGGAGCCTCAAGAAATTCCCCCTCTCTCAAGGTCCGAGCTGCCAAGCTTCCCTCCGGGGTACCATCATCTCTCTCTCTCTCTCCAAAAGTAGAGACCAAGTTCCAAGCTTCATTTCTTGGATTCACAAGAACTGCCGAGGTTTGAAACTCTAGAGCTTGCATTATTGGCCTCATCGGGACTTTCATCATCAAATTGGTCTGCCTCTTTTTCTTTTAGCTTACTTTCTTGCTCCCATTTATTTCAAGGACGTTCTGGTATTACAATTACTAAATTTTAGCGATGCTAGATATGAGAGAGCTAGTATATTACATTGAGCTATGAAATCCGGTCTTGTTAACGTGCTCTCTTTAGATGCTTTGAACATGTTTAATTAGCAACATTTTGATTTTCATGATAACAATTATACATGACATAAATAAACAAGTTTTTTAGAGCACTCTCGTTAGCATGCAATTCTACAAAATAATCTAACAAATTATAAGTGGCATTTAAGTTAATGGAGCCATCCAAACATCTGGCAAGATTCCGTGGTATTACTTTGGGTATTAATTTAATATATGTTCTTAATCTTTATGGCATTATTCTAGTAACACCTTACATCAATTTTTGCACACCTGATGATGGTTTTTTCTTGATTTTGATCGGATAATGAACAAAGGGATTCTTCTGGTGATTGGAGTGGATGTGGGCAAGGGCCTCGATCTTCCTCTCTTAGAAAATTCAGCTCCCCTGGTCATATCGGAAATCTCCCTCTTTAGAGAAGTAGATACAATGACTTCCCGTGGGTGACAACTCTGTTGACTATACTCTTGCTGCAACGCTGGCTTTTCTTGTTGAATAGCTTGCATAATCGATTCCAAAGGTTTTTCAATTTTCTTGCAAATGATACCAATGCCTTCCTCTTTTGACCATCAATTAGATAATACATCAACTACTTAAAAGAGCAGGAATTCGATCCGTCTGAATGAATAGCCAATTTGTATGTCTTCAAAACAGAAGTTGGGGGGATGTTTTAGAATTGATTTTTATTAATCACTACCATGTTACGCTTGCTGAACACCTTATCATACCGACATCACAACAAAAGAAGCATTAGACTTCAAACTCAGAGGAAACCGGATTTGACATTTGTTGCCAATAGCAAGCAAGGGCTTAATAAACTAGAAGCAGTTGAACTAAAAGGGACTAAGTTTGAAAGATGACAATTCTTCATAGACAAAAGGCAATTAACCTCCCTGGTGTTTACAAACGGCTCATCAGAAAATGGTAGAGATCACTACGAACGAACAAGATTTGTAATCTGTAGCAAAATTTTGACTGTTTGAATCATTTTCCGAACCCAACGTAGTATGACAAACTTAAGTCATATTACTTCACTCTATTTGAAAAAGCTACATAGGACTCAATAAGTTGAAAATCACTTTTCCTAGGTTGAGATGCCTCATGATATTGTCACGGGTCGCTTGATTTCGATCGATCAAACACCGTGAGGCCTTAGGATTCGTGATCCCAAGTCAGCCTTCTCACGCACGCACAACATAGGGTCGGCCACACAAAGGAGCAAGTGTTTTTCACTATAAATGAGTTGAATACAATGTGGGGGAGGGACCTCTATTTATACAAGTTCGGGTCATATCTCGGCTGTTGATTGTTCCTCCAATCCAACGGTTGAGTTTAAACGATGGCCATCATTACAAATCTACACAACAAGCCACTCAATGGTTGCAAGCATTGGAAACCAGCCATAGGCGCACATCGGAAGCAAGATCAAGGTCAGCATGGGCGAGCATGAGCGCCTGACACAAAGCAAGTGAACAACTCTAGGCTTGTGCAGGGGTTGACCAAGCACTAATTAGGAGTTGGTCAATGGTCGTGCATGGATCATCCCTAGTATCGCACAAGGACAGATCAGGCACTGTGCATGGATGGATCATGCACGGTCGAGGGATCATTCAAGGACTGATGAAGGATTGATTCGAGATCAATCATGAATTGGTCAGGCCTGGGATCGATCAGGGCAGTCCCTAGCAACGCCCTGGTACGTGACACGGCCGAGTCACGGATGGTCTTAGACCATGCTTCGTCCATGGGCCATGTCATTCTCCCCCACCTAATCGACCGACGCCCTCATCATGTCTGTGGCTTGGAAGGCTTCGATGTGCTTCTTGAACTACCACAAGCCCTCGAAGGGTTCCAACTCGCTTCGCTCTCAGGAAGGCCCTTCCATCAAACGAGGTATTCCTTCCTAGGGGAAAATATCTCTTTCATATGATTTGGTCTGCCATGATGCATTCAACATTCCGATCATAGGAGGTCTTCGCTCCAAGGGGTGCTCGTTGGGATTTGCCTCGATCCGGATCATCTTCGTCCACATGGAAAGGCTTTGGCATGCTCACATGGAACACATGATGTACCTTGAGCTTGGACGACAAGTCCAACTTGTATGCCACCTAACCGATCCACTACAACACTTGAAAGAGGCCCTCATAGTGACGGATCAGCCATTTGTGCACGTCACGGTACCAAAGGAACAAGTGCAACTTAGTCAACACCAAGTCTCCAACCTGAAATTCCACATGTCATCCCTTTTTGTTGGCCCACTTCTTCGTGTGTTTCATTGCTTTATTTAGGCATGCCCGTGCCAAGTCTACATGTTCATCCCATTCTTTGGCGAGCTTGTACATGGAGGGGTTGCTTCCTCAATATCTTGAAGCGATGGCGCTTGGTGTGAGCAACTATTGCCCGGTCACAATCTCGAACGGGCTCTAGTTTGTGAACTCACTCCGCTGCAATTTGTAGGAAAATTGGGCCACATCAATCAATCTTGCTCAATTCACTTGCATGTTGCTCACATAGTGCTAGAAGTAGATTTCTAGCAATGCATTCACTTGCTTCATCTGTCTGTCGGTTTGGGGATGCATGCTTGTGGAGAAGTTGAGGTTTGTCCCCAGCAACTTGAAGAGCTTGGTCCAGAATCACCCGGTGAATCGAGGATCGTGATCGCTCACGATCATGCGTGGAACGCCCCAATATTTGATGACGTGCTTGAGGAATAGCTTGGCTGCTTCCTCGACTGGGCAATCTTTAGTGGCTAGCACGAAGGTCACATACTTGGAAAATCAATCCACCACGACCATGAGAGTCCGACACCTTTGGACTTCGGTAGATTCACGATGAAATCCATGGAGACACTCTCCCATGGACATTCCGGGATAGGCAACGGCTTAAGGTGCTCGGGTGGCATCACATCTTGGAAAGCGTTGAGGACTCAGGCCACCTCTCTCGGTACCTCACTTTCTTCCACATCCTCTTCCTTCAACGCTACCAAGAAGGTCACATCACCCTTTTGTAACCTCTTGGTCAGCTGCATGACCGATAATATCTTCCTATCGCATCTTAACTCGTGGTAAATTGGGACCATGCATTGGCACCACTTATCTATGATGCAAATACAATCCACGAATGGCATAATGCCTGCATTGATCCGATCAAGGAATCCTAAACCGAGCACGAAATCATAATCATCAAGGGGGATTACTGTTGGAATATAATACGTGGAAACGACAGGATTTTGCAATTTACGTCAACTTGAAATCACTAGAGAAATAAACAAGAAATAATAAGAACACAAGAAATTTATATGATTCGGTCCGAGTATTGATACCTACGTCCACGGGAGAGCCAGCAGCAAATAATTCATTATAATCGAAGAATCAGAGTTTACAATCGCTCACGCACTCGAGTATTTCCCACACCTAAATTTAACTCAAAATCCAAAGTGTTTATAAATAAACAACTCATTTGAACATAAACTCGCGACACAAAATCACCACGCCTTCGAGCTCAAAATAAAATGCTCTACATACGTCGAAAAAAAATTCCAATGTCTTTTTTTTCTTTACGTACGTACTACTTCGCTTCTCTAGACGTACTTCTCCTTCTTCATAGGGCTTCATGTCACTTTTTCCAACCAAAAAGTAATGCCTTTTATATATGTGTGTGTGCCCAAGGTCAACAATTTGACCTGGGCTCACCATTTTTATTCTTCAATGTAAGAACGCTTCTACACAAAGAAGAAAAGAAAACCTTTGCTATATCTTTATTTTTTATTTTTTTATTTCCTCTTTTGTAAACATTCATGGAGTCCCATGAATTTCCTTCTATTAACTGAAGACATCCAAGATCCAAAAAAAGAATTTCAAACTATTTCTTGTACGTAAGGCGTGGAGGAGATGGAGACTTGCGGTGGCAGGCGGCAAGTCCACGGCAGGAGAAGGTTGGGAAGCATGTGGACGGCTTGATCTTGGTGGGGTACGTGGTGCCGCATCCGCAGCCGGCGAGTCTCAGTATTTGATGGAACGTCGTGTGTTTGAATCGCTCCTTGCTCGGCCTTTTGCGGACTTCGTGGGTAGACTACTTATGTAAACTGCGTGTTTTTTTTTTTTTTGGTAACCGAGAACTCTATCACGGGCCCCTATATCTCAAGAAGACTAGCCGAGTATCCCACCGCCAAAGCCCCGACTTAAATCGCTAGCAATTGCGGGTTTCAAATTCTCGACGTCGGCGATGAAAGAGAGACTCTCAACTAACGCAGCTGCCCACGAGTAAATAACTGCGTGCTATGAATATCACCCAAAACATAGTTGTTTCGTCTTGTTATTTGAATTTTCCGTGGCATTTGGAATAAGATAAGTTGAGATCTAATGCAGTACCGAGCCATCTCTTTCGCCTTTCTCATTTTATATATTGCTGTCTGTTTCTGTTTGGGAGTTCTCAATTTGTCCACCAATAATTGTGCCCTGTGCTGGGGAGAAACGGGGCAAATATTGACCTAAACCTAATCCAATCCGGAATTAACCTCTCCCAAAACTAGATCGACCAAAATCGACTTAACCCTAATAACAACCAACCGATATAATCTTTTAATAAGTAAATATAACACAGAAATGATAAAGAGACAAAAGTAACAATAATACAAAAAAATTATTTGGAAACCCAACACGAGAAAAATTAGTTCAATTGATATATTGATGGGTTTGGCTCGGGCCTTAGCCTTCCATATAATGAATTAGTTCACATTTGTCTTCGTCTTTGCTGATTACAAATACCAATTGAATATACACAATTACCAAGCAAAACCTTTTTCACGGAATATTTTATCATCACGTGAGTATTAAAAGGTGAAAAACTGAGATTGATTCCACAACTGTGATGAGTTTGTATAGTCATAAGTGAATTGAGTTGTTATGGTTGTTATGACTCAAATCAAATATTTTATAGCAAATATTTGGACACCAGGCCTAAAAATTAGGCTCAAACGTAAAGAAGAGAATGGCCGAAACTAAATCATGTCAATACACTTAACTCACAAGATCGATTGATGGAATACATGATGAGTTTATCGATCCTAAGTTTTCAATGGATAGAATTCAAGTGGAGTATGAAACAACGGTGACAATTGATTGACTCAAAGCATGCACAAAAGTTAAAGATTGTGTCAAAGAGTATCCATCAACCCAAGATTAATCGTCACTAAGGAATCGGAAGCAGTTACAAATGATCCATTGATTAATGCGCAAGCCTAAACGATTATAAATTTCTATGGAGAAATACCATAGGACATAACTAGATCATCCATATAAAGACATAAAAAGAATAAACGATAGATGATCACAAAATCACAATGGCACGTCATAAAAATAACAATCATTAACAATCTAAACATCTTTGGAGGTGGAACCTTTTGACTTCTGAAAATATGAATATGAGAAGATCATTCGTAGCGGATCAAATTAGATTAGGTTCCGCTTGAGTTTGAATTTGAATTTCGAATTAGATTGGGTTTCTTGAGTCCGATATTCATCTTTGTCTATAAAAGCATTCTGGTCATATTTCGTTGGTTTTTTACTTTCTTTACGCGCTTTAGTCATCTTCATTAGCTGTTCATGTTTAGTTTCAATCATCGAGAAAGCACGGCCTTCAAAAATGAAAGCCCTATGTTCCGATTCAATAACTTTTCTTGCAATTTCCTCGTTATTTTCAATATATTATTTGTACATAATTTAATTCAAAATTTGCAATGTCCTTGAGACTTCAAAGCACATCATAATTCATTCGCTTTTGATTTAATTGATCATTAATCACCCTCCATTGAAATTTATTTACTATTCGAATCACTGAGTATTGAGTTATCCTAATCTTGAAAAAATTCGCGTAAGAGGGTTCGACCCTTATAATAACTCTAAGAAGCGTACTATGTTGGTCACCCTCCCCACCTTTGTTATCCATAACCAAGAACAAATCCCGCAGCTTTAAGGTTTCTTCTAATAAGCATATTGACTTCTTCATATTCGTATTATTTTAGACATCTCTACGATTAATTTTCAAACTCAAACACAATACTTTAAAATAGATTCAATGCTATGTGAATGGTTAAGGCGTGTTATCATTATATGGTCCAACAAAATATATACAATTTAAATTAATTAGTCAAAATATATACAATTTAATTCGTTTTTTTTAAACCAAATATGTGTGCAATTTTTGCTAGTATTAAGAAAAGAAGAATTTACTTCTCCCAATTGGTCGTCAGATATATAACGAAATGAGATTTCGAGGAACTTGAACAAGAGCTTTAAGCAATTAAATTATATATATTTATATAGTAACAGGCTAATCAAATGCCACTCAGAATTTTCAACCTCTATTATATGCTATGGCCTTCATTTTCCTTTTTTTTTTTCTCTTATAAACATTTTCCTGTTTTGCCCAGCAATTTTATACTCCACAAATCTGGACCAAGATTGAGGACATCTCAGTTGGATCTCCTTATCCAAGTTGGGACCCACGGTCACATGTCCTTCCGTTGGTGAATCGACGGCTCGCGAACTTCCATGTGGGACGTTTATTTAAGTCCAGCAGAAATCAATCCAATGACCAATATGACCATGCCATAATTTTTTTCAATGGTGCGCGTATCAAGAAAATCATTCAATTCTCAAGTTGTGTTACTTATAATGATTTTTTAATGTGATCCTCAAACTAATAATTTAGCAATCACGTTCTTAAACTTGCTAGATTTTTGTAATCCACATCATGTTCCAACTCCGGCAAATCGAAGCCAATGCTGCAAGCATAAATTCGATGTGAAAATAATCGGTAGTACTAAAAATTGAAAGGCCACTGAGAGAATGTTTAAAAGCTTTTTCCGACTATTGCGTATGCAATTTGGTTGACACAAATTGATTGTCCATGGTGACACCAACTTTTTTCTTTCGCATACCACGATTTTTAATAGAAACTAACAGACACATCAAGTTAAGATTTGCTGGAGTCACGTGACCAAAAGACTTAATTAGGAAACATTTCACGCATATGGGGATTCAATTGCAAAAATTATGAATGTGAGGGCCAAATTGCAGAATCAGTGTGCATTTAAGGACTGGTTGTGCAAATTTTCTGATAGATTGGGGGAATGCGGTAGAAAACAAGCGGCGAACAAACCAGAAGTTCAAGGAGGACTGGAGAGATAGAGAGATAGAGAGAGAGATGGCCGCTCTTTTCACCATCCCCTCGTCTTCTTCTCTTGTTGCCACGACCAGAGCTTCGAAGATCTTCCATGGAGGCCGCCACCATCACCAGTTCCTCATCTTCCACAGTCCCAACCAAGCCTCCAGAAGGCCTCCCTCTCTCAGGGTCCGAGCTGCCAAGCTTCCCTCTGGGGTATCATCATCATCATCTCTCTCTCTCTCTCTCTCTCTCTCTCTCTCTCTCTCTCTCTCCAGAATTTCAGCTCTCTCTCTCTCCAGAATTTCAGCTCATTTTGGACTGCTGGAAGCGCAGGTGGAAGTGCCGACAGCAGGGCCTAAGTTCCGGGCTCCCTTTCTTGGATTCACAAGAACTGCCGAGATTTGGAACTCCAGAGCTTGCATGATTGGCCTCATCGGGACTTTCATTGTCGGGTCAGCCTCTTTTCTGTTAGCATAATTTGACGCTGCTTTTCTTTCAAGGACGTTCTAGTGTTGCAGTTACTAAATTTAGTAATGCTAGATACAAAGGAGAGAGCATATTAAATTGATTATAAAATCCAATTTCGTTAACAGTGCTCTTAAGACATTTTAAGAATGTTTAATTAGGAATATTTCAATTTTTATGATAGCGGTTATACATAATATGAGTTGGCAAGTCTTTCAAGAGCACTCTTGTCAAATAATCTCACAAATTACAATCAAATTTTAGTTAACAGAGCCATCCAAATACCCGGTAAGATTCTGTGGTATTACTTCGGGTGTCAATTAATATTAGGTCTTAATTCTGTGGCATTATTCTAGTAAAACCTGGCATCAATTTTTGCACACCTGATGATGGTTTTGTCTTGATTTTGGTCAGATAATAAACAAAGGGGTTCTTGAGGTGATTGGAGTGGAGGTGGGCAAGGGCCTCGATCTTCCTCTCTGAGAAATTTCAGCTCCCCTCGTCGTATTGGAAATTTCCCTCTTCAGAGTAGTAAATACAACGACTTCAAGTCGGTGACAACTCTCTTGGCTCTACTCTAGCTTGTTGACACCTAACATTTTAAAAAATAATAAATAAAATAAAAATTCGGTTTTGGAAATTTTTTGAAAATATATCTTCTTTTCAAAATTAAAAAAAAATCAGTTTTTATTTGATTTTGGAGCCTTTTTTAACTGTTGGAGTTGTTGAGTGAATATCTCACTCGCAGAAACAACTCCGAGCCTTCCTCTATAAATAAAGGGCGAGATTTCGGAACCAACCGGGGGGGGGGAAAGAGCAAGAAAAAGTGTGGGGCTCCTTCATTTGGTTTTCAAAAAAATTCACAAAAGAGAAGAGAGTTTCGGTAAGGAAAAGTAAGAAAAAGTGTACAGAAAGAGAGCAGAGAGAAGTGACGTGAGGGAGAGAAAAAAAAAAAAAAAAAATAAAGAAAAAAGCTGTGCACTGTTGATCTTCTTCGTGGGTTTCTTCTCCGCAAGTCCCCACGCCGCTCCGTTGCAGCCTACGCCGCTGCGCCCCTACGCCGCCCGCTGCACCATCAACGCCGCTCGGAGCCCAAAGACCACAGCAACAGAGCCGCGCCTCCACCACCTGCCGGTCATTGCCTCCACGCCGTTGCTGCTGCTCCTGCGCCCCGCACAGCCCGCGCCCGGCCACCAATCACCGCGTGCCTCTGCTCCTGTTGCTGCTCTGGCAGAGCCGGAGTCGAGCCATTCCACCCTCTGCCCGACGAACTGCTCCTCGGTTGCAGCCCGACGACCGCGCCTCTGCAACCCGCAGCCTAGCCAATTCCGAGCAGACCCGCCGCCTCCGCCGCTGCTCCAGCATCACTCAACACCGGCGGACCTCCATCGCAGCAGCCCGCTCCCCGCGACACATCGCCGAGCGCCGCTCGCCTCTTCCGGTTCCGCCTCCGCCGGCCGCTGCTGCTCGCCTTTTCGCTGTTGTGGCCCTGCCCATCCGCGACCGCTCCTCCTCCGACGCCTCTGGCTCGACACCTGCAGCGCCACCGATCTGTTGCTTCCCCCCTGCTGAAGCTCTGCTGAAACCGGACCCGAGCCGGATCTGTCCAACGCCTGCCACCGCACCGGCGTTTCCACTGCACCAGCACTGCCGCCCCTCATTAGAGCTGGTGACCAGCTGCACGAACACAAGCTGTGCTTGGGAAGGAAAAGAAGAAAGGAGAAAACAAAAGAAAAAAATAAAGAAAATTAGGTAGTACATTTTTATATTTTTACTTATTTCATGTTATGTTAGCCTTTTTTAAGTTATAGTATTGTATGTCAATATTTATAGACTTTGTAGACATTAGGAGTTTTATCCCAAATTAAGGTAATTATTAATTTGACCTGTAAGACGTCGGGTCATTTTTTTTAATTACTTTAATTTTTTAGGAATTTTAATAGTATTTCAATTGTTAAAACATTATAGAGTTAAAATAATTGTTAATTTAATTCGTGAGACAACGGATTATTTTTCGGTTATTTTAATTCTTATCTTCATTCTTTTTTAAATAATTACTTGTTTAGAAAGATTAAATAAAAATAAAAATAAATAAATAAAATCAGAAAATGCATAAAAATCTAAATATTGCATTAGAGCATTTAGGTTTAGTAAAATAGGACTATAGTCTTAGGGTTAGTAAATCAGAATTGCATTTATACGATTATAATTTTTAGATTATACTTTTAGATAGGTGATTTTTGTTAGGGCTAATTTTAAATAAGGTTGGCATGTCTTGATTTTTTATATAGCTTTTAGGATAAAATATAGTTTAAGTTAAATTGATTCCTAAAATAAATTAGAATATCATTCACTTTAGTTAGTCTAATTAGTTTTAGATTAAGTCAATTTTCATTTAGTAAAACAAAAAGAGGAACAAAAATGTTATGCATGCCATATGAGTTATAGTTTAATCATTTTTTTAATAAAAAGAAAATGCTAAAAGATTATCATTGCACCATTAAGTTACTTTCTTTTCAATAAAAAGCATTATGTCAAAAAAAAACTAAAAAGAAAAAACTAAAGATCATTTCCTTGGTTAGTTAATAGGTTAATTCATAATTAATCTCATTTCATATCATCATTATTTAGCATAGGTTGCATATATGCATTAAAAAATGAATCATCATAAAAAAATCATAAAAGAGCATGCATATAGAAATACCTACGTCACTCATCCCATATCACGTAAAGATATGCATATTTATGATTATATAAATTAGATTGCATACATATGGTGATAGTTCAAATTATGCCATATAAATCACATTTCATATATCATTAAAGTAAAATTTAGATTAAGATTGCATAATAATAAAAACTAGGTATCATGTCATTTAGAAATCATGTTTATGGCATGCATTTTTATTAACATTTTTTATTGAATGTTATTTTATTGATTGTGCACCCGCATGACCACCATTTGCATGTTAGTAGCTTAAGTTAAAATTAATTACCATTGCCTGCAAAATATTTTTGAAATTAAAATAAAAGGTACCGAAAGGGCGTTAGACTAATCTAGCGTAACCATGTCCCCGGACCTATTGAATCTCTGGTTCGCAATAGTAAAGTATTCTCACATACTTTACTTGGGTTTCTAACTAGCCCTAATTGGTTAGTGGCGGCTCCAAATTGAAATTACATGTTTAAATGAGTTAATTTCTATCAAGTCGCGATTGGTAGGACTTGGGAGAGTCCGTGCCAAGTCTTTGGACTTAGTAATCTATTAACCTAAACTTTAGGATTGGCCCTGAAAATTTTAGGTCGTGACATTGCTGCATAAAGAGTAACCCTGTGCTGCTCCACTGGCTTTTCTTGTTGAATAGCATGCACAATCGACTCCATAGGTTTTTTAATTTCCTTGCAAATGACACTAACAACTTCCTCTTTTGACCATCAATAGATAATACAGGAACAACTTAAAAAGAGTATGAATTTGATCCTTCTGAATGAATAGTCAATTTGTATGTCTTCGAAATAGAGGTTGCCAGATGTTGTAGAATTCATTTTTACTATTCACTGCCAGGTCTCGCTTGCTGAACGCCCGATTATATTGACATCGCAACAAAAGAAGCATCAAACTTCAAACCTAGAGTAAGCCGAAATTGACATTCCTTGCCTATAGCAAGAAAGGGCTTAAAAAGCTATAAGATGTATGAACAAATTGCACATAAGCAGTAGAACTAAAAGGGACTAAATTTGAAACATGACAATGCTTCATAGATACAAGGCAGCTAAGCTCCCTGGTGTTCACAATCAGCTCATCAGAAAAAGGTAGAGATCACTCCGAACAGACGACATTTGCAAACTCTAGCGATAATTTAACTGTTTTGATCAATTTCCGAACCCAACGCGGTATGACAAACTCAAGTCATATTACTTCACTCTATTTGAAAAAGTTACATGGGTTCAATAAGTTGAAAATCACTTTTCCTAGGCTGAGATGCCTCATGATACGCTGTTACATTACTAAGAAGCTCAAACTTCTACCGAGTAACAAGAACACAGCTTACAGAACCCAACAGATATGAGAATCTACAATTGGTACTTGAGAAGAGGACTTGGAACAATCAAGCGCCTCAAATAGTGACATACGACGATTCCACCGGGCAGACTGCCCAGATCTTCAGTTTCTTTCCCTCGCCCTTTCTATTCGCCTGAATGCAGAGGATCTCTGCATGCACAACTACATTAAGGCATGTAGCTTGTCAATGGACAAAGCCTATTTAGAACTGTATGCGAGCATATTTACAAAAGGTCATAATGCATGTGTGACCACCAGGATACAAAGTATCTATACAGGAATGACAGATATGTTCTAGCAAACCATGAGACAAATGCAAAGTTAGACTGCTATAGCAAGAGAAACATGTGGACCTTCTCGTTTTCCTCCATGAAAATCTTATTAGATCTTTTTGTTGGAAGCTATCCTCGTAATTCTGGCAAATTAATTTTATAATAACCATCTAGGCAAACTAGAGATATTATCTGACATGACTAAAATACATAATTCTTGGACAACTACTTCTTTCATCCACACCATAAATATAAGATAGCAACCCCTTACAGAGGTATGACCTAATACTCCAAACCACTTTGTTTTCTTCCTCATTTCAGATACATTTAACCTAATAATCCATTGATCCTTCAAAGGGAAAACCCAGGAGGACTTTCTCTTGACAAAACTATCGAAGAAGGTCGTTGTCATCAAAGCCTGACCGATAAAATCATGTATAACAATGGGAGCTGCCTATCGGAACGGATATGGCTAACAAAAATAAGCTATAAATTGATGGTCAGCCTAGCATGGCCAGGAAGCGTGGAGGCTTCTATAAGTAAATTATAGAGGTCTGACCTCAAATCTCATGAAGTCTCTGACAAATCTCGTGAAGTCTAATGAGTTTTGGATTCCTAGAAGTGAAAAAGCGTTTGATACTGCTGGAGTTTTTCTATTTTACTAGTAACTCACTTCAGGTAATCATACTAGATAACGGAGGTTCGGTTCACCAGAATATTAGGTGTTAAATTGGCAAGGACTTCTCTTAAGTGACAAAATATTAGGTGTTAAATTATATCTCGAATTTGAGCTCATTTATAAAATCCGACTTGGATGGACAATAAAAATTAGGGCGGTTAATTTGGCATTATCCAATTTATCTGGTATGATGGTAATTTCATAAATATCTAAGTTACACCAAGAATTGGACTTCTTGGCAAAACCGTACAGTGAAGATGAAAGCCACGGTTGAATTTTCCGTGGGGCCCAAGTCAAAGTTGTTTACTCCTGGGCATACATGTACAAAGCGTGGGTTTTCTTTAGCGAGAGGAAGCACCGCACAAGCCAAGAAGCCGCACACGGTGAGAAGCAAGCCGTCCTACGAAGGACAAAAGAAAGGACGCAATTCTTGTTTCACCGCACGCAAGCGTTTTGCTTGAGCTTGTACGGTGATTTTATTGTCACGCCCGAACCTCAAGTGCATGCCCATTCCTCTCTAGTGGATAATATTTTGCAATTTCCCAGGACAAGTCACCGACTCTTTCTTTTTATTGCACATGCGAAAGCGAAAATAAATCCCTTGACAGTAATCATCTCGGGATAGAAAAGTAGGACAACAAATTCACAAAACGAAACATGCTTTTATAAACATAGAGTCATGTACAAGGTCTATGACCTAAAGACTACAAAAACTAGTTTTCCTAAAAGAAGTGGTCCTAACTGACTTATACTTCAGATTACCTCCTCTCGACTTTAGGTCCTCCACTCGACCACCTTCTAAGGACTTGAAAATGATTATACAAAAATCAGTGAGACAATATCTCAGCAAGTCCATGCTCTAAACCCCGATTAGGAGGGAAATACGCCAAGAAGCATCCTAACTACATAATCACACAATCAATGAGACTTCATCTCAGATCCACCCTGCAAGTTAGTACAGTTTATATCTTAGATAGCATGAAAGCATGAGCAACCATTGGGCTCAATTAATTGGAACGTCATATTGAAATTCTCAAGTAAGCATAGGAGTCCTAATTATAAAGCTAAATTGTTATGATACGTCTCATACCATGCCACACAATTTTATCTTATAATCCGGCGCATTCAACTCAATTAAACATGCGTTCCTAGTTTTGATATCGGCATATAGCATGGCCTACTCTCTGTTCGGCTGTCTTCTGGCATTGCCAGGCTTCGTCTCACCCCATTGAGCACGTCACATCTCTTTCAGACGGCTTTCCCGATGGAGTATAGGGTCTAGAATCTACTGCAACCGGTTTCCCATTGTCTAGGAGTATCCCAAATAGGGATAACATCTAATTTAACAGCTCGGGATGATTTCTCTTAACCATCACACGATCACTCAAATATGGCATAGGGCACCATGCATTGCACTCAAATGCTTCAATTAAAATGGTGAACCTAGCTTTTTTTCTTCGTATTAGAAATACATTGTAAATTAGTCGTGTGTAAATACACGGTCAACTTAACCCAGAAAAATTAACATCTTTCCAATTTAAAATCCCACTATTTTACGTAGTACTAAAAACTATTTTCGGTGTCAAAATTTGACAGCCGGGATTTTCTAAATAAATAATGGAAATTCACAAGTTTTGGAATTAAATACCAAAAATCCAATCAGAACCCAATTAGCATAATTTAACACTCAATTGCAGAAATTAACCACACCATTGCAATCAGCACGAAATTCCGGTCATCGACTATCTTGGTTTAATTTCCGAAAAAACAATTAATAATTAATTAATTTCTAAAATTATTTAAATAATTCAATTTAATTTCTAAAAATATTATCTTAGGCTAAAATCACTAAATTAAATACCGATACAGACCCGAAAAATTCTTGAACCCTTATAGATAAATAATATAATTTATCTAGGCCTCACTTAATCTAATCTAACCACCTAACATGCATAATTGTATAATTAAATCACTAATTTATTCTAACTAACCACCTAATTCCTAATTAAATTAAACTAAATACCCCTTAAACATCATTAGCCTACTAAGAAGAGTTTAGTGCATAAAATCACCAATTTATTGCGAAAATGGTTTACCGCAATGACAGCATGATGGCGGCCGAAATCCGAATTTTTGGTGGTGTCGATGGACACTTGGACCGGGCCTAAACTTGGCCCAACAAATCTCAGCCCAAAATCACTGGTTTATTGCGGAAACTGATTCACCACAATGACGGCGCAACGGCGTCCGAAATCGAATTTTCGGTGGCGTCAATGAACACTCGGACCAGGCCTAAACTTGGCCCAACAAATCTCAGCCCAAACTAAGATTTGTTATTGCATTGGACTAGGCTTGCTTCGCGGGCTTGGGCTTAGAACTAGGCTTGACTGTGCGGGCCTCAAGTGAGCTGGAATTGGGCAGAGGATGAGCTTTAAATCTGGGCTGGGCTGCTGCAAAAACTTTATGGACTGAAATTCACGGGCTGAGATTGAAAGCTTCGTGGGCTTCGAATGGCCCGATTCCTGGGCTGAATTGCTGGAGAAGATCACGCGGAATGGAGCAGTTTCGGGCTTCGCTAGAAACGTGGACAGCTCGAAGAAGCTGAGCCAAACAAGAAGCAACTGCTGGCGGTGGACGACGCTGCTGGCGTTGGCCACTTGCGGTCAACCAAATGAAGTCTCGTTGAAGATTGGACTCGCGGGGTTATCTTCTTCGGACGAGTGGCAGCTCGGTCGGTGATGATGCAGATGGAGGATGAAGCGGATGGTGCTGATGATGGTTCGTAATATTTTGCAGAAGGAAATTGGCCGAGAGATTGAGGGATTTGGTGGAGATGGGGATGATGCGGATGATGGGGATGATGGAGCACAACGAAAGGAAATGATGGACAGCACAAACGAAAGAAGATGATGGGCAGGAATCGAAGAAAAATAAAATGAAAATGGAGAAGCGGGGGTCCTCGGTGGAGTGCAAGATCGCACGAAAGAGAGGGAGACAGCCGAGGCGTACGTAGCAAGGAGAAAGGGAAAGGATAAGTGAGAGAGGGGGCCAAAAGTCAAGATAAAAATATCCTAAGTCTTAATTGCTTGGCCCCTAAGCTTCATATATATCTTTAATGTTCCCCATAATTCTTTCTTGCTCAATTAATCACAAATAATCCACTTTTAATGCCAAAAATGCAGCCTCCTTTCATAGCTCCGAATTTCACCAATTTAATTTCAATTTCTTCACTCAATTTCCCCAATTGAGGTCCAATTTCGATGAAGAAAAATCTCATATAATTTTCTGTAAGTCTCCGACACTCAAAGGCTTGACTTGGAAGTCCAAATTTCCTTCAACTTAGCCCATTCAAATTTCCGTTAATTTTTCGCAATGTCCGAATCGATTTTTCGTAAAAATCTCAGAATCTTCGAAAAAATTTCAGAAGATGAGTCGATGTTCCTAAAATAGATCGTGACATGGCAGAATCCCAATTTCTAAAATCAAGTTCAAATTCATGATTAATTTCAATATGACGCGCTTTAGCGTGACCTAGCCTATCGGGTAACTTTTAGGAATTTTTGGTGCAATTGACTCGTGATCGATTTATCTCGAGTCACAATGTACATCTTCAACACATTGACGACTCTCGATTGTTGTGAAAATCTTAAGGTTTCAATTACGGGCCTCAAGTACCAAAATAATAGAAAAATCGATCTAGTGTCGATTGACGAGTATTTTGCAATCGAGTGGAATCACCCACACTCTTATCACATATCTCAATCAAATCGACTATTTCCGATCTCAAATCGATTTCTCACAGTGTCGTAATGACCCTTACAGACCAACACGGTTGAGCAGTCGATTCCTAGTTGAATTCTCAAATCCATTGCATTTAGATTCCTTCATTGTTTCCCCGATAGTCCAGTTATCTCGTGAGTGATCAGCTCAGAGAATAGCACTATCAGTGCATCGACAAAAGACCCGATTTATTTAATCAAAAACGAAATTTGAAAATTCAAGTTGTCAATTTTATGCTACAAGTTCACATCTAAAATAAATTATTTATTTGTAAATATTTTAAATTTGGGCTTAAATCTAGATTTTGGAAAACGTTCGAAAATGTTAGTGATTGTAACTCGATTCCCCGATTATATTAAATTATTTACTGTTGGTTCTTCTCGTGAATATAGATACCATCGGACCAAACCACGTAAATCTCTGATGTCCTTATTGTTCTAGTTTTATTTCTTTTAATATTTTCACATTGACTTAATTTGTAAAATCCTAGTGTTTCTGAGTAATTATTTTCACAATATTAGGTGACACAGTTTTGCTAAGTCGGCAGTAACCACTTCATTCAGCCATGACATGTGTTCATATGGGTCCCACCCCTCATAATTTTTTTTTAAATCTCTCTGCTCTCTCTCGGCCCTCTCTCTCTCCTCATTACATCTCTATTTACTATCTTCACTCTTCACCTTTTATCCACTCTCTCTCTCTCTCTCTCTCTCTCTCTCTCTCTCTCCAACTGCAACTTCAAAGCTTAAACTCCATGGAAGCAAGCTTCACTATGAAGCCGGAGATGCTCGTCCTTGCACAATGCACTTCCCATTCCCAGTGTCTCGAGAGCAAGATGTCCTAGAGTTCCCACTACATGGGGGGTCTGTGGATGGTGTCATGATTGTGTAGTCCTAAAATCACATTACTTTCCATTATGTTTTGAATCTAGCAAGATGTTATCAACTTTGATATCCCTTTAGTTATAAATATAAAGCGAAATAAAAAATTGCAAAATTTTATGTATATTTTGATGTATGTAGTAAAGAGTACATCAATCTATAAATAGGTTTTATGATATGACTATCTAATATAATGTATCAATCAAGATATACACACAATCAAAGGGAGACATATATGTAATCTTGATAGATATAAAGAATCAATAAAATTTATCAAAGTATCTCTAACATTGACGATTACTCTAGAAAAATCCCTAATTGTCTCTAAACTCAATATGACTAAGTCAACTTAACTTTGAAATCAAGTGAAACAATGTCCGATTGAGACTTGGCAGATGAAGTTATGTTTGACAATTGTTCCTAGCGAAACTCTCAAATCTAGTTAGTCTTTAGGTAGCTAGACTGGTGGTGGCGTTGGCTAACAACAAGCATAAGTTTGAGAATTAGAGGGGCAAGAGGTCGATGCGGCAGCCTATGGACATGGTAACTAAGGGTGCGTTTGTTTGTGTTTCTGTTCAAAAATTATTATGGGGAATGTAAATAGAAAAACTATTTTTATTCCGAGGAACAATTTTTTATCGAAAAACGTGTTTGGTAAACTTGTTCCAAGAATAAAAATGAATAGAAACACGTTTGGTAAATTTATATTTTTTTGTTTCTTTTAATTTTTTAATATTTTTATTTTATTTGTCCTTTTTCTTTCTTTTTTTCTTTTTTTCTTTTTTTCTTCTTTTGTTCGTCGCGGCCATGCGGCCGATGGGGCGGGCAGCCTCGCCCAGCCACGGCGAGGCTCGCCGGCCCCGACGAAGCCGAGCCTCACCGCGGTTGGGCGAGGCTTGGCCTCGCCTTGGCCGGGCGAGCTTGGCCTTGCCTAGATCCGGCAAGGCCAAGCGTTGCCGGTCCCTAGGCGAGGCTCGGCCTTGCCTTGGTTGGGAGAGCTCGAGCGTTGCCGGATCTCGGTGACGCCGAGCTCACCCAGCCAAGGCAAGGCCGAGCCTCGCTGTGGGCCGGCGAAGCTCCGGCGAGGTCGCCGGCCCTCGACGGCTGGTCGCCGGCCATGGCCGAGGCCGGCACCGGCCAAAGAAAAAGAATAAGAAAAGAATAAGAAAAAAAAAAAGAGAAGAAAAGAGAGAGAGAGAAAATTTGTTCTTCATAAGTGTTTTCGGAACAAAAAAACAATTTTTTTGGTAAAAATAAATAAATTTTGTTTTGTTTCTTATTTTCGTTCCAATTTTGTTCCGAGAACAAAAATCAGATTTTAAACAAAAACGCAAGCAAACGCATTTTGTATTCTTTTTTTGTTCCCGGGAACAAAAAAACAGAAAATCTGTTCATGAACAGAAAAAAAATAACATAAACATGCACGCCCTAAGCGACTTAGCATACATGGGAAAATAATTATTGAGCGATGCAGCCTTTGTAGCTAGCCTTGAAAAAAAGCCACCTTTGTAAAAAAAGCTCGATTGAGCAATGCACGGTGTAATTAATATCGAAACACTACTATTGTGAAATGAACTTGATTAAGTGCTTCCTCAAAGAAGACTTGTGCTCACAAAGCCAACAATGTTGAGAGTTGATGATGCATCTATTTGGATGTGCATATATCTTAATTGATATACAAGGTCACCCTTTGATTGTGCATATATCTTAATTGACATGCTATCTTAGATAATCATATTATAAAACCTATAAATAGGCTCATCTACTCTTTGAACCACTTCTTGCTACCTTGATGGTGATGATAAAGGCCATAGGTAGTACCATTAATCACTCTAAATCTTTGGCTCCAAGTGATGTTGGCCTTCAATTCGTTATACTAGCTCCCGTTTAGGCTTCCATTGGGCATGTAGTCATATTCCAACAGCCACTTACCTTTTGATGTAGCAATAGCAAAGGAGCGCCACGATGTTCTCGTGACAAAGATAGCCGGTACTCATGTGACATCCTGAAATTCGACCCCGTCTCGAATATATGAAATGGTTGTTTCGTTGACGCGCCTATGGTCATTTTACTCGGAGTTAACCCCTCACAAGTTAACTAATCTATTAGGTAAGACTATTAAGGGATATAAATGTGACATACTAGAGAATTCAATTAGAAATTGACTGCTCGACCATAATAATTGACAAGGGTCAATACGACATCGTTATAATCAAATTGTGATCGGATATAAGACGATTTGATGGAATTACATAGTCGAATTGCGGGTGGTTCCGCACGATTGCGATATTCGCATTGAACGACAATAAATTGATTTTCTATTGATATTATACTTGGGATACGTAATTGAAATCTCGCGATTTTTTTATGACAATCGAACGTCATCTACGAGTCGAAGATGCACAAACGTGGATTGAAAATTATCGACTACGGGTCGAATGCGTTAAAATCTCTAAAAGCTATCCGATAGGTTATGTCATACTAAAATCACATTTCGTCGATTTTAACCACGAAATTGAATTAGGTTTCGGGAATCGGACGTTCAAGGGTGTCACGATTCATTTATATGACATCGTCTCATCTTTCGGCGATATTTCATTGCAGAAAAATCAATTTTGAACAAAAGAAATTAAGGAAATTCGGATGGGTTGTTTAAATGGTTTATTTGGCTGCCCAAAAGGCTTTGTTTGTGAGGAAATGAAGGAAAAATGGCCATTGGATGGCCATTTGACTTGTTGGGCTGAAGACTTTGGAGGCATAAGTGATGATGGGTTGGATATTTTGCAAGGCTTTCTATTGGCCCTCCTGTTGACTTTCTTTCCTTCCTTGTTCTCTCTCCAATTCCCTCTCCCCTCATGCATTCAACCCCCACCTGCAAATAGCCTCAGCTTCTCCTTATTTCATTTTTCTTTGTGCCACAAGCCTCCAGCGACTTCAACATCACCATCCCGATGTTCCAATCCAGTAGTCCACCCACCGCCAGAACACCAATGTCTAGCCCTTACCACCTGTCCCGGCCAGCTAACTCCGTCCAACGCCCAGCTCACCCACGCGGCCAAAGCCCGCCAACCTTGTCACCCTTACCCTACAGCCACCAACTCAGCCACCGTCCAGCCGAGACTAGTAATCATAGAACAGAACCAAGCTCAACTCTCTTGGCCATGAGCCTTGTAGGGCCGTTTCCATTGTTGTTTGGCCTCCGTTGGAGAAACGGTAGTTTTGGGTTTTCACTGCCGTCGCCGTGAACCCGCCGCCGTCTTAATCCAGTGAGTTAACTCCATAATCCATGATTAGGTTATTAATTGTGCTTAGGGGGTTAGATTAGTGTTAATTAGGATTAGTTAGTTAATCCTAGGTTAGTGTAACTAGCTTAGTTAGGTTGGTTAGTTTAGTTAGGTTAGCTTGGTTAGGTGATTAGTTTAGTTAGGTTAGCCTACCTTAGGTTAGATTAGTTAACTTAGCTTAGATTAGTTAACCATGGTTAGGTTAGTTAACCATGGTTAGATTAATTAATCATGGTTAAATCAATTAAGTTGGATTTACTTAATTAATCACAATTTATTTAATTAATTGTTATTAGTGTAATTAGTGATGGATTAGCTGTTTCATGAAATTTTACACTCGTTCTCGTGATGAATTTATACATGAATTTGATGGCTTATATGTGCAATTGATTGCTTGGTGGTAGTGATTGATTATTATTGCAAATCTCAATTTATAGGTATTTAACTAGAAAAATACTAGGTGCCGGTTTTTTACGTCAATTTTTATGTACTATATAAAATCGTGGAGTTTGAAAATGGGAGCATACTACATTTAATGGTTCGGATTAAATACGTGACCACACACGATTATTTTACCGGGGATTTTTAATACGAAGAAAATTTGCCCAGTTTATTATTTGAAAATGAGATATTTGAACACAAAGCAAGGTGTTCTTGGCCTAGTATGTGCTCGTGTGATCACTATCATAACCCGTCACCTGACGAGAGTTGCGAGGGGGGGGAGCGAAGCCTGATTAAGTTCGGATGCCCCACGTCAATTGATGCCAGTCGTGGTGGAGGTCGGGCCAATGCTCCTTTAGGAAATGCCGTCTAGGTGTGTAGTGCTAGACGTTGCCGTGCCTGATAGAGCAGGACGATGCCCGGTTATGCTGGATGATCACCGACTGTTAAGTTGGCCGTGGCCAATGGATCATAATAATTGGAACATGCTTGAATGGTTGTGACAGTTACACTTGATTATGGGGCAAAATTGTGTGGCACGGTATGGGACGTGTCATAACGGTTTTACCTTATAATCGGGACTCATATGAATGTTTGAATGATGAAAATGATGTGTTCCAGTTATTAATTACACTTGTGATATTTATAAATGCATATGTGATGCACTAATATGTAGGGATGCGCTGAGGCGAGATGAGTTTTGTATGGTGTGTGTTTAGGACTGCCTTCGAGGTGAATTTGCGTCCTAATCGGGGTTTAGGGTTTTGACTCACTAAGATTTATCTCACCCCGTCGTCGTTAACCCTTTTTCAGGTCCTTAGTATGGAGCACCATCCAGTCCGGTTCGGGAATCTATGGGAAATGGAATCAGAGTTGGCCTTTTTCCCTATTCCCAGGACCACCCAAACTTGCATGCTAGTGGTGACCACGATTTGGGTCGATGAGGTCCTCTTTCATTTGGTGCATCATTGCTTCAAGGTATGGTTCATTAATGAGCGTAACGAGGCTCGGGAGGGTCCCCTGCATGGTTTTGATGGACCGCCCATTGGGATGGAGGATGGGGAGGTAGGTCACCCCATGGATATCGATATACCAGACGGTGTCATGGAGGATCCCGAGCCTGAGTCGGAGGGATCAGGGGTGTAGGTTGCCTATGGGTTTCTTTTGAGACAGACTTTTGTATATGAACCTGTAGGGTTAACTTGGTATGTTTATAAAGTATGGTTTGTGAAAAATGGTTGCATGTTTTTACTATCCCTGTGTTTGATGGTTGGTCGGATGTTTATTTAATTCACTTCTACATGTGTTTAATTGAAAGATAAAAAGAATGAGTTGGCGACGCGTATTGGGATATCGCATTTTTAATCGACCGCCGAGGGATGTGCACGTACCCGGGGTTCGAGCGTGACAACTCACGATCTCCACAATGAATTCTCTCATTCCTTGCGTTGATTCACGAGAAATCCTCTTCCCTGCAATCTCAGTTCTCGAAGTAAGTAATACCCCTCTATTAGAGGTGAGCATCAATCCAGGGTCACCCTGGACTAGCCTAACCCTGCTTGTCCTGGTCTAGTTCCCAGGGGGACATAGCCAATCCTTGATCTTGAAATACCTGAATCAACACTATGCAGGCTAGTCTTCGATCCTGAGGTTGAACCAACCTTGGCTATAAAATATATATAATATATCTAATATATTATATATAATATTGTTAAATCTATTCTAAAGAGCAAACCATAACTTGAACAGTGTTACCCTAACTTAAACGGTGTTAAACATCAAATGATGTCATTCCTCCAGTACTCTTGTTCTCCTTTCTTTTTTATCCTCTTCAATTTTTAATTTAAAGAAACAACTTTTCACTTGTGAGCAACCTTGCCCAACTCACCACACAACGCTCGCTACTCAATGCCCGTGCCACTCGCCGTTGGCTACTCACTACTCAACGCTCGCGTCGCTTGCTTCTCTTCACTAGCCTCACTCGTTGTCCAATAAATCAAAAGGAAACAAAGCCTAATTAGAAACCCTCTTCACTCGTAAGCAATGCTTGCTATTCACTACTTGCCTTGCGACTCGCCCTTCTCTCACAGCTCGTCCCTATTGATGGATATGTAATTCAAAATAATAGGTTTGTCTTTTTAGGGAATATAAAAAATGAAACAAAAAAATTATTAGTTGATCCCGGATTGACCTTGGAACTGGATCGAACCCATAGAGTCATTCCGTTGGTCCCAAGCTTGATCAAGTCGGTTCTCAATCCCAAAAATTGGGGACCAATATCGTGCAAGTTTGTCACAACCCCAACTCCATCTCTAAGGTCACAAGTGACAAGGGTTATTTTCGTGACGTCTCAAGCTCGTCGCCGTCCCGATTCTTTTTATCTCGTTATCATATACAAGCGGAAATGTGAATAAACAACTCCCCGAATAAACAGTAGCTAGAAGACTGGGACATACATCAGACAAAACACACTGATTTATATTATAATAATGCTTTTTCAGGCCATTTTCTCTATGGGCCCTCTTTTCTTTTTGCATCACACTATATGTTTTCCACATAAGCTAAGGGAATTCCTATCCCCTCTAGCGTGACTGCAACTCCCAACACTGACTTCAGACTTTCATGCCTACAAGACTGAATGATAAGGGAGTGAGTTTTGGGGAAACTCGGTAAGTAAAATTCCTAGTTCTCTACTAGGAAAGCATCTCATCATCGAAACCTAGCGAGTACAAGATTCGCAAATAGTGTCGATAGCATATCGATAGCAAACTTGTTACTACCCTTAATTACATGCAAATGTCCATCGCAACATGCTTCAATGCATACTTACCTTTGGCTTATCAATAAATATCTCAACATATCATACTAATGCATATACCAACACTTATACAAATTCATTCACTGTCGTTCTAAATCAACTAGGCCCTCTAGTTCATCCAAGGTATTTAGCTTCAAGCTAGGCATCCTTGCTCAACCAACGCATCCTGGCTCAACCGAAGCATCTTGGTGCCAGCTCACCAAAGCATCCAAGCTCAACCTAGGCATTCTGACTCAACCAGGGCATCCTGGGGATAACTTACCCGAGGCATTTAGGCTCAAACCCAGGCATCCTGGCGCAACCAGGGCATCTCGTTCAATGAACAAGGCATCGTTGCCAACGCTGTGTGGCGACAGACGCTTTTTTCCTCTTTAAGTGCATGCATAAATACATCACACAAGCCGGTTCTTATCTTTTCTTTTAGCCGACACATGTATAGCCTGAAGGCGTGCTCATTCGTTCGTGATACATATGTCGAAATCGATATTTGATCCATAACTTGAATCAATCATTTAGTGCTAATCCCCGCACTAGACAAGGCTCGAAAACGGTACACCTCAATATCGATCTAAGACCTCGAGGCTTGGTACACCTCGCTTAGGTGAACATCCTAAGCTTGATGGACCTCAGTTTCAACCCGATGTGATCATACCATGTGCCGTGAATAACCCTTGGCTCATGGCTTGATTCAACGGCAAACACAAAGTCTCCGTACCAAATCAAATACCCAAAATTGGCACCCTTTAGTGCCTTACCAAGATCTCATGGATTTAGGGCGATCCCCGTACCGAACAAGGCATAGAATCGACACGCTTCAATATTGATTTAAGACCTTTTGTCCTTGGGCGATCCCTACTCCAAGCGAGACTTGGAACCGGTACACTATTTATGCCAATTCAAGGCCTTATAGCTTAGGCGGCCTTGTCTTGCGATGAACTTAACCCAAGTGAACCTCGGCTTTATTCCGGATGTGAATGACTCAAGCACACGTTCAAACATAATCATGAGTAAAACCATGTAAAAGATCCAATATTTACCCACGGCTTGACATGTGAACACCTAACTAGACTCGCAATGGAGACTGTGACATTCCAGATTTTCAATCCTATTTTCTATTGAATAAATCGAGCATTTCATCGACATGCCTATAGGGCTGTTCTCAAAGCTGATCACTCTTGAGATAACTAGACTATCTGGGAAAACCATTAAGGAATTTTAAGGCAATAGATTTGAAAATTCGACCAGGAATTGGTTTCTCGACCGTGCTCATCTTTATAGGTCATTACGGCACAATTAAAAATCGATTTGAGATCAGAGATAGGTCAGTTCGACAGAAATGTGTGGCTAATCGTGGGTGATACAGCTAAATTGGAAAATTCTCGTCAACTAGCACTATACTGATTTTTCTATCATTTTGGTATCTTGTGTCCGTATTTGAATCATCAAGATTTTCATGACAATTGAGATTCACCAATGTGTCGAATGGGTTTATTAGGGCTTGAAGAAAACCGACCACCGGTCATTTGCACCTAAAAATTTCTTAAACCTACTCAGTAGCCTAGGTCACGCTAAAAATGCACCCGAGTGAAATTAACCGCGAATTTGAATCCGATTTCAACAATTGAATATTATGTCATGTCACAATAAATTCTAGGAACGGACTCAGTCTTAGAATATTTTTCTACAACCTGAGACCTTTTGGGAAAAAGTCGTCCTAGGGCCATTTTTGCCAAGAAAAAGCCGAGGATCATTTTTGATCGCGCAATTGGGATGTGAGGTGGATTAATTGGTGAAGAAAAATACCAATTTGATCATTGAGGTATTAATTGGATTTATAAGGGCCAAATGAGATTGATTTGAGAAGGAACAAATGTCCAATTGAAGCCAATATTATTGAAATTCGTAACTTCCCATTGCCTAGTCAAAATGGACCATTTCAAAAGTTGCGGGTGAGCATTGGTGGCCCATTGAGAGCCAAGGAATCATAATTGGCCATGAATGGTCAAAGGAGACAAGGGATTGGAAAAATATGACCATGGTGGCCCCCCTCTTGCCTCTCTTCCTCTCCAAGGCTAACTGGCCAGCCATCCTCCCTCCTCCCAACCTGTTCGACCACTAGCAAGCCAAGGTAGACTAGCCAGCATGCCGTCGGACAGCCTAGAGCCGTCGCACATAGCCACCGCCACCGAAACACCGCCCACGCCACCATGCTAGCCCGTCATTGCTCGCGCGTCTCCGCCTCCCTCATGTCGTCATCCCAGCCTCTCCGCCGGTCCAGCGGGCTGTTTCGCATCCCAACAGGCCGCCGTGAGCCCCTCCGGCCGCCATGAGTTTGTGTTGTTAGCCGCTGGGCCTTGCCGTTGCCTTCACCGGTCTTGCTTGCATTGTTCAGCCTTTGTTCTCTTTGTTTGCAGCCTAAAACATAGAGCTTTTTCAGTGGGTTTCTAGTAGCTTTGTGGCCCGTTTTGAGTTGGTCCCAAGTCTCGGTTGCTAGGCTCGCCTTGAGGAAAGTCGAGCCCCGCGACGTTCCCGTCGTTTTGCACCAACCCGCTCATTAAACAAGTGAGTTTAATTCACTAATCCTCGCTAGTATGCTAATGATGATTAGGGTTAATTATATTTTATTAAGTGTGATTATGTGGATATATTATATTAGAGTAATTAAATTAGTGATTTACCGATGCATGTTAGGTGGTTAGTTGTAGCAATTAGTAAAACAGACATGTTCTAATATTTGTTGAACGAACCTTGGAAATTTTCTCGGGTCTGTTTCAATGTCCAATTAGGCATTACGGGCCTAAATTGGATTTATTGGCATTTATTTAATATTTTTGTAATTATTTAATTATTTAATTATTTTCCTAAAATTAGGCCAGGATAGTCGACTTAATCGGAATTTTATGCTAGTTATTATGGTGCAGTCCGTTTATTTATGTGAGCTCTAATTTATGCTGAATTGATTTAATTCTGATTTTAGGATGTTATTCTTAAATTATTTAATATCAATAATTGATTGGAAAATAACCGAGCGTCAGTCTACAGCGCCAACAATATTTTGATGGGCTATATAAAGTGGTTCGGTGAAGAAGTATATCACTTTGGAGAATGCACGTGACTTGTTAAGTTGGTGCATCACCTTGGATAATGCACGTGGCTCGGTGACTGAGTACATCACCTTGGAAAATGCACGTGGCTCGATGATTAGGTATGTCATCTTGGAAAATGCACGTGACTCGGTGACCTGTACATCACCTTGAAGAATGCACGTGGCTCAGTGATTAGATATATCATCTTAGAAAATGCATAGTACGGATTAAAATAATCGGGAAATGGTCTGATTGACATATAATCGACTAGGTTGATTGATCAATGATTTGATCTGATGTTATGAATTGATTGATTGATGTGATATAAGGCATCTGTAAATAACGTTGATTTGCAGGATGAAACTGAAAAGTCATATGACTCGTGTTGTACTTAGGCAGCCCTAAGGTGTATTAGCTTCCTAATCGAGTCTTAAGGGGTTAGAACTTGCTGAGACGTAGTCTCACCCCATTATGGAACAACATTTCAAGTTCCTAGATGGCAGTACCTCTACCTCCTCGTCCTCCCATGCATTTTGGTATACCCGAAAAGGTCATCGAGATAAGATATCACTTCCCAATACACCCCCACCCGGAAGGACTAGAGTATGTTTTGGTGAAATCCACTGTTTGGGTTGATGTGGGTAGAGACGGCTTGGTGCCCCACAAGTATTGATCATGGTATCATCACTATCAGGATAGGCGAAGAGAGGGTCCTATACCGAAAGAGGATGTGCCTTTGTATGTCTAAGAAGCGGCATTCGGAAAGGGGACTACAAACCCCAAGGAAGGAGCGGTGATCGATGCCAAAAACCCTAAGCTCCAGGGTGACCTTGATACTCCCGTGTATTCGGCCATGGACTCTAGTTGGAGCGAAGAGGAAGGGGAGAATGGTGAGCAGGAAGAGGAACCTGAGGAAGAGCCTAAAGGGGAGGACCCTGAAGAGGAACCGGAGGAAGAGTTGGAGGAGGATCCAGAGTATGACGTGGATGAGGATTGAAACTCCCATCCTATTTTACAAACTTTGAGTTGTGATCTGATATGTGATAGATCTACTTTGTTAATAGTATTCTATGAGGTTTGCTTGTATAAAAGTGTGGTTGTGGTTTTTCAGTTGTGAAAAATATAGCTCTACTTTTCTATCACATTATTTTATTGTCTGGAGATTATTTATATGCTTTCGCATGCGTATTAAAATGAAAGAGTCGGCGATGCGTCCTGGGACGTCACTTTTATATCGACCATATGAGGGATGGGCGCATGCCCGAGGATCGGGACGTGACAGAGACTACTGCCCTAGAGGACACATAGGGATCTTACTTACCTTGGCAAATCTCAAGAACTAACTTGAATAGCTTAAAAGGTTAGTGATGCAAGGTTGAGAGAAAGGAGGAAGAGGAGGAGGGTGGGCGTCATTGGCAAAGTGGACTAAAATGGTGGAAATGAATGGGAGCTCCTCCTATTTATAGGCACCAAGCTCATCATTACTCATCCAAGCGGCCCAATCACATTTCTTTAAGCGGCACGGTTATGCCATCAAGGTGGCAAGCCTATTTTGCAAGGTAGCATGCCTAGGGTCCTAAGAGAACACTTGTCATTTTCTTATTGGACCACTTATTGACCCGCTCTCCAGGGCTCAATTTAGGCTCATGATGTGCCTATAGTCCTAAAGGACACATAAGCCCCTTTGATGCCTAATGTCCTCTCTTGATTAGTTGGCCTTTGCCTTGTTCACCAAGGCTATCTTTTAGGCTCATCATAACCTAAGATTCTAGAGGACACCTAAGTTCATGAGTCACCAACTTCTTCTCTAAGGCAAATCTTAAGCCATCATTACCAAGCCAAATGATCCACTTTAATTTTTCCAAATGTCCCACCTAAAGTCCTTAATTGGCAAGCCTAATTGCACCTAAAAGAATGAGGTGGCATAGCTAAAAGATCTTGGTTGGCATTCTAGGTTATAGGCGTCATCGATGATAGCCCGTTTTTCACTCTTCCATTAGTCCATCTATACCCCGTATTTAATGACCATTTAATGGAGTTTGATAATAATTGTACCATAGTTACCAACTCGGCAATTCTAGAACATTCAGTCATTAATGAGAGCTCGTGTATCGATTTTTGATTGGTCCATGTTTGTGCCACTTTTTCTAGAACTTCCAAGATATTTTGGCCCACCATCATGACATTTGAAATGTCAATGGACACCTCATCTCTTTCATTTAATGAAGGTATTCTAGAATTTTCTCTACTTTATTGTTTCCTTCCTCAATAAGGCAGTCTAAAGAATTCTATCATCCAAGTTGATTTTGGGGCTGGAGAAGGGATCATTAGGCACACCTCGAAAAACCGAATCACTTACACCCAAGGTTCGGCCATAACGCCCGATGCTCGCCCGAACCATTCCTTTGGACAGTCGGTCGGCCAAAATGGTCGGTTGTACTTGGATCGGTTCAAGGCCAATGCTAAGGCTACCCATGGCCTAGTACTAATCCAAGACACTCATTGACCTTAGAATTAGTGACGGAATAGCCGGGTCTATCCCTGAGCTCATTCTAGTCAGCACCTAATCCATCCGTATGGATCATGGTTGGTGCATTACCAATCCATGATTGGACATCACCAATTCAAGATTCTTTTCCAATCACTAAGAATTAAATATGGAATGATGCATTTTTTGTCGGAAGACAATCACATTTGATCAAGTTGGATCGACCATATATCGATGCATAGCCGGGTTGAATCATCCACGGTCGGGTACTATGACCGATTATGACCATCTCGCCGATCTAAAATCATCCCGTGACTAATCCTCGTGATCAAAAATCATCTTATGAGCTGGTGATCATATCCCATCGATATGGTCGGTAGAAAATTCATGACCGACACCTCGACCATTTCGTGACTAGTCGGTTGGTCGATCGGTCGGTCGATCGATCGGACCATGACCGATCCTTGATTTCCTTCGATCGAACGATAATCCCATGGGCAATAGCCCATGGTCAATCCATTCAAGACCTTACGGCCGATCCTTACGAGGTCGGAATCGAGAATGTTACAAGGTTGGTCCCTGATTAGGTGCTGGACTAGCCCAATTTGAGCCATGATCACACCTATCCTCTGTAGAAGCGGCCAAATCCAGCAGCTCATCATAGGTCCTGGTCCTAAATCCTTTAATGGCTACATAGAAATATTTGTACTTGGACCCAGGAGGATCGTAGTCATGCTCCCAGTCCTCTAGAATCTTTGCAAATTTTCTCTTTCATCTTATCAGATAAAACCGCATTTAATATAGGCATTGATAGAGAGGACAACAACATGAAAGCCACACCAGCGGCCAGCAGATAGGATTTCTCCTCCTCACTTTGGGTAGTCTAGGAAACTGAGACAAAACCAGACTCTGACCTTGTTCATTTACATTAAAGCTCCTTCCAAGGATGTAATGAGAAGTTACTAACGAGCTATTTGAGGACGAGAACCCCACGTACATGGTCTCCTTGATGATCGGGGACAGATCAATGGACAGAGATAAAAGGGAGTCTTTAGTTTCTCAAAATTGCTAGGAGCTCATGTGACATTGATTTGCTTTTTTGCACCTTCATAATCCACCGGAACTTGCATAGCTTCAACAATAATCAGGCTCTTGTTTGTGAAGACCCCACCGGCACATCTAGTATATCCTGCAGGGGCAGATTTTACGGAGTTCGGTCAGCCCATTGGTGTCGATCCCGATGTGGTTATCATTGACATCATGGAATTCATGGTTTTAGATTGTGTCAAATTATGGTTTGTGGCAAGAGGCCAGGGTAATTACTAGGAAGAGTTCCGGGAAATTCTCCATCGGGAGCTAACATAAAAGCGTTCCCGTAACCGCTCAGAAGTGGATACTCGTAAATGACATTGAAGATGAAAGTTGCGGAAAAAGAGTACACAGATCCACCGGATGAGTGGTTGAATTTGATTGGGTCAAGGTAGAAGGCATGACTGCTTTTGTTTGGTTGCATTAGTTACTCTTAGAGGCCATTGCCAATGAATGTGGCTAAACCACATACGCTAATATTTGCTTACCGGAAACGTGAAACTGCTGGTATCGTGAGCTAGTACGAAGTTCGTCGGGGGAGAAACTGCCAGATCAATCACAAAGAACATGTTCAGAAAGTGGAGAAATTCGCTGAACACACTACTGAGAAAATATCGTTTGAATCTCCTAGGATCAAATCAAAACTAATGCAATTTCAACTGTCGGTACCCTAACTTGTGTTACTAAATTCCCTATGAATAAAAAATTCACGTGTCAATTTAAAATTCGCGTGTTATATCACGCAAGCATTAAAAAAAAAAAAGTAATAATCCTTATAAAAGGTGGACTTGCTCTTATACTCTGGAGGCTGACCGAAAGGGAAAACCAAAGGAGGCAATTTAAGTTAATGCATACATTCCTAATAACATGTAAGTATATACTGCAGAAATCGGTTCAATCCATAGAATCTTAAATTACTGTTTACATATACTCACAAGTTGCAAACTACGAGTACTTGATGCATAAGAACACTAGTTTGATAATTACTTCGATCTATGAAATGTGCTTTTAATTTATATAACAAGCTCAAGATTCATCTTCCACTAGAGAGGAGAGAATCTGCGACAGAAGACATATGTGAAAATGCCTTGTCCGATGAAGATGGATCAGACATGATAGACCTACTAAAACCTTCGTGATACGCAAATGTCAATCCATTTTTTGAAATACCAAGAGATGATAACTCCTGCATCGCAAGATCCCCTTCCAAGTACTGCACTATTTGACGCATGCTTGGTCTCGCAGTTGGCTCAGATTGGGAGCACAACAATCCGAGTTGCAATACTAGCTCCACCTCCTTCGCCACAAAGTCCACCCCTAAATTCGGATCTCTTGCCTCTAGAATGTTGCCCTTATCCCAACAAGAAAACACCCAGTCCACCAATATCACGTCCTCCTCCTCCCGAGCCTCAATCGGCCTTCTTCCACAAGCAACTTCAAGCAAAAACGCCCCGAACGCAAAAACATCTGTTCTCGTGGTGGCCCTGGCAGTTCGAGTGTTCTCTGGGGCAAGATATCCAAGAGTTCCCACCAAATGGGTCGTTTGAGGATTTGTACCGTGATCATATAGTTTTGCAAGCCCAAAATCTCCTAACCTCCCATTTAGTTCTGAATCAAGCAAGATGTTGCTAGCTTTGATATCCCTGTGAATCACCACTTGTTCCCATCCTTCATGGAGATAAGAGAGGCCATATGCGACACCTTTGATCACCCTAAATCTTTGGCTCCAATTGAGGATCTCGTTTGGTTGGTTATAGAGGTACTTGTCTAGGCTTCCATTTGGCATGTAGTCATAAACCAGCAGCAGTTCACCCTTCCGGCGGCAATATCCGAGAAGTGTCACAATGTTCCGATGACGAAGCCGACCAATACTAACAATCTCGGCAATGAACTGTCTCATCCCTTGCCTTGATTCATGAGAAATTCTCTTCACTGCAACCTCAGTTTTCGACGTGGGTAATAACCCTTTATAAACCCTACCAAATCCACCAGCTCCTAATAGTTCCTGATCCCTAAACCCCTTTGTGGCAACATAGAGATCTTTGTACTTGAACCGATGCGGACCGTACTGTGCTCCCAATCTTCAAGAACCTCTGCAAATTTTCTTCTTTTTCGAATTGCATAAGCCATAGCAAAGACTAGAATTGACAGAAAGAACAAGCATATGAAAGGTAGTCCAGAAGTGAGAAGAACGGATTTCTGCTTCTTTTTCTCATGGGGTAATCTAGGAAGTTGAGACAAATCAAGCCTATGAGCTTGTCCATTTACCTTAAAGCTCCATCCGAGGATATAATGAGAAGTTAAGAGCCCACTGGTTGCGGAAGAGAACCCAACGTACATGGTCTCCTCGAAGATCGGCGTGAGACTGAAGGGCAGAGACAGAAGGGGAGTGTTTGGTTTGTCAACATTGACCGGAGCTAATGTGACCCTGATTTGTTTCTGCACACCATCATAATCCACCCAAACTTGCATAGCTTTACCACTAATCAGAGTCAAGTTTCTGAAGCCTTGGATGACGTTTTCAGTGTATCCAGCAGGGAAAGATTGTATGGAGACTAGCCCATTGACATCGATCCCGACATGATTTTCGTTGATATCCTGTATTTCAGTGTTTAGAACCGTGTCAAATTCCACCGCCAAAATGTGGTTCGTGGCATTGCCATTGTTCGTTTCGTTGAAGAGACCAAAGTAAAACCAGGCTTAGCTCCAGGAAATTCTCTACGAGGAGCTATCACGAAGGTGAACCCAGGACCGCCCAAAGTTGGATATTCAGGAATTATAGCGAAGATGAATGTGGTGGAGAACGAGTGAACAGCGCCATTGGATGAGTTCTTGAACGTGATGGGGTCTGGGTAGAAGGCATGACTTACCTTCTGTTTGGTCACGTTGGTTAACTTCAGGAGGCCATTGCGAGTGAGCACAGCTAAACCATCTAGGCTCAGATTCGCTGACCGGAAACCACTGTACGTGAAATCGCCAGTTTCATGAGTCGGTGCTGTGTTTGCCAGGAGGGAAACCGCCAGAGCAATCACGAATAACATGGCTAGAGGCTGAAGAAATTAGCTGCATACACTACTCTGATGAGATCATTCGAAGCTCAAATAATGATCCAACCGATTTGCACAGCATTCAATCGAATCTCGTTGCAATTTCAAGTGTCAATGTCCCAACTTGTGCACCCCCAACAAACCCTCAATTGATTGGTCCGAGTCTTATCATTCCTCTGTTGTGTAATTAGCTAATTGCTCCAAGTCTTGTCAGTAACGTAAAGTTTTGTAATTTGCCCGTCTTTGTACGCCATTTGCGCCATTTCAGCGAATGGCTGAAGTAGACCAAGACGTCCACTCACGCGAATTTATGATGTTTCGCCGTCTCGGGTAGGTAATGGACGAGTCAATTACCAATGCAATCCGATGCGAAACTGTGGCCGAGGAAGCATCACAACAAGATGAGGATGGAGGGAAGGACAATGCCCCCACAATTTTCAGCCGAGGGTTTAATATCATGAATGACTCTTCCATGGTATTAGGATCTGTATGGCAACATTCCAATTTTTCTGTCATTTTGTTCTTTTGTTCCTTGAAATAAAAAAAAAAAAATAGAGATTTTGTTTAATATCTTCAGTTAATTTTTCTATTCTCTGAAATAAAAAAAGTGGGCAAATAATAGATTTGAAATAGAAATAAAAATAGAAAAAAGTAACTTGTTCCCAAAAATAATTTCTAGAAATAAGTTATTTTATTTCTTTTTCTTTGTTTTTCTTTTCTTCTTCTTCCTCTTATAATCAGTCAGCAGAGACTCGTCGCCTACCATCACCACCAATTGCTGCCCCTATCACCATTGTCAGTCACCGTTTGCCGGCCGCCACCCAACAATTGGCTAGAGGAGAAAGAAGAAGAGAGAAAAATAAATAAATAAAAATCTCAAAAAATTGAAAGAAATTCTACATCATAGAAAAATTTGTGGGTCGTACAAAGACATTCTTGTTCTTTTTTCTATTCTAGGAATAAAAAAATTGTACAATTACTAAACATGTTTTACTCAGAAACTAATCCAGGGCATAGAAATCCGTGGAATAGAAATAAAAAAGAACTATTTATAATCCTCGAAAAAGAAATGTTACCAAACACACCCTTAGTACATGGAGGAGTAAAGCCTAATAATTCTATCTTAGAGAACGAATTTGGTGTGTGAAGTCGCATGTGTGAAAGATCCCATATTAGAGATTTGATGCAATGTAAACTTGACTCAGAACTTATTGTAATGCAAATCCAAATTGATATATTAATATAGAAGGATACTTAGATTGAGAAAGAATGCATCTAACAAGTTTGTGCATGTACACATATGAGTTGTATAAGAGATCTCTCATATTGGAAATTTGAGTGTGATGTGAAAAGTTAATATTATTTAAGTTGACCCATAATTCATTGATGTGGACATTTAAGTAAAGTTAGGTCTAACTGCCTCCGAACACAATGGTCTTTGCTAAATTTTAATACCAATTGAATATGCGTGATTACTAAGCAAAACCTCTATGGAATGGATTATCCTCATATTTGTGTACTTAATGGTGACAAGCGGGGAAACAATAACTTTTTATTTGCCGTATGCCAGGATTTGATGATATGTTTATGTTGAAAACATATTCTGTTGCTTTGATGGTCTCATATGCCCAGGGTGGAATAAATAGTTTGTATTAACCCCAAGTCCCAAATTTGAGCCCAAACGTAGAGAAGCTAACGGCCGAAACCAAGCTATGATAATATAATTGACCCACTAGGCCCATTGATAGAATGTCTAATTACTAGGAGTTCGCCGATCATGAGTTTCCAAGTGAGCAGAATTCAAGTAAAGTACGAGACATCTTGAAGTATGTGCCAATGTTAAATATTGAGTTAAGGTAGATCCTCAACCAAAGATAACCGTCACTAGGGAATCTAGAGCAGGTCTAAATCACGTCTTGAGTAGCGTGCTAGTCAAGATAGTTAGAGATCCATGTGGATGAAGATCAGAAGTATAAAGGAACGGTTCATTTAGTAACATAAGAAGATCAATGATAGATGATAATGAAATCATAGCAACACATCAGAAAATATAACAATGAACAATAGACGAGTCATCTTTGGTCATCTTTGAAGATGGAACCTTTTCACGCTGAAGATTTGAAGATGAAAAAGTCATACTTAGCAGACCAAATTAAATTGATTCTACCTAAGTAAGAATTTGAATTTTGAATTAAACTAAATTTTTCATTCCAATATTCATCTTTTCTCTTTTATAAAGTATTCTAGTGATATTTCCTATGTTTTTTTTTTTTTTAATCTTCTCACACACTCTAGTCACCTCCATTAAAACTCAATATTTAGTTTCAGTTAGCTAGTAAGCATGGCTTCAAGAAACTGAGCTAGTTGTTCTGATTCAATAAAGTTTTATACAATTTCCCTGTTATTTCCAATATATTGTTTGTGCAACATTAGTAATTCGAATTAAAAAAAGTCCTTGAGGTTTCAAAACATATTAGAATTCATTTGCTTTCGATTTGAAGCCAAATTTAATAATTTAATTGGTCATTGGTCACCCTCTATTGAACTTTAGCTACTATTTGGAACCAATGAGTTTTTTACTACCGTGAATTGAGCTTTTTACTTGATCAAGCACTTTGGTCGGCCTCAAATCGAGGTGGCCAGGCACGTCATTGATGTAGGAAGCAAGGAGGATCCACAGTCGAGGAAAAAGGGAGGCAATGAAGACTGAGAAGAGGAAAAAAAACGAAGATAGAAAGATGGAGATGGCTTACTTAGATCAAACCTAAGTGAGGGGAAGAGACATTTGACGGACTATGGAGGTGGACGACTGCAAAGTGACAACAAGTGTTGCGGCCGCTTGCAAAGGCCAAGATCGGTGGTGGTGCATCTTTGTTCATGCACATATAATAGAGAAGCTGTGGCCCATTTTCAACCACTCTAATTCAACTTCAAAACTTTATGACTTTCAGTGAGCCCTTATAAAGTTTTCTGTAACAGATTAACCCTTATGGTGATGCCAAAGTTAATAACGGTCGCCCTCCCCACTCATATTCTACATGACAAAAACAAAGCCCGCAGCTTTAGAGTTTGTTTTAATAAATACATGGAGTTCTCTATATCATAAAGGTAGTTTTTTTTCTTTGTACATCTCCATGATTGATTTCAATATCAAATTATCACTAAGATATACATAAAATGGCATGTAGATTAGATGTGTTATGATAATATGGTATTATAAAATAGATAAAATATCTTATTTCCCTAAAATCACTTTGAATTTGTCATCTGTCTACCATTTATTTTTTTCCCAAATTAATTTTCACTTTTAGCATTCTCTGCACGCAAATATAATTTGTGATCTTCCTTCTTTTAATACACATGCATGCGTGCAATTTCGCTAGTAATGGGAGAAAAGAAATTAAAGAATTTACTTCTTCCAAATTGTTCCTCAAACGTATTAATTTCTTTAGCTTCCAAATCTCAGCATCAACAACTTTTGATAGTAGGCAAGGATGGTAAAGAAGAGAAATTCAAGTCATTCAAAACACAGACAACAAATTTAATTTTGACCCAATTCTTATATCTAGCGTTAGGTTTTGAAGAATAGTTTGGATTTAGGCCCAATTCTTTAATTTGAGACAAACGAAAGGTTGAAATGACGTCATTTTGCACTATTTCTGCCAGTGAGCCACACTGACTGGTTTATATCAAAATGTTGCTGGATTTTCCGATCACAAATCATGTGATGACACTAAAGTGAATCATTTTTTTTATCAAAATTCCACTCAAGCTATCAACCAAAAGCTTTGGCACTGAAGTAATTTATGTACAAAAGTAATGGCATTTGTGGTGGCCTAAGTCTAGCATCATGTTTATATTCAATATACTCTAATAAGTTAATTAAACCTAGGATATTCTAGAAGTCTAATAGACAATTTATGCTACATTGGCCATTGTTTTATTAGTATTTTGGGTTCGGTTAAAGAATCCAACATCACTCATCTACGAAATTTATATGTTATTTATATATGTGACATCCCGATTTCCAACCCTATCTTGATTTTATGAAATGGGCTTTTCATCGATATGCCTATTGTCCTTTTTCTCTAAGTTAATCACTCACGAGATAACTACTCTATCAGGTGAAGCCGTTAAGGGATATAAATACAATTAACTTGAGAATTCGACCAGAAATCGACTGCTCGACCGTGCTGATCTGTAAGAGTCAATACAGCCCCGTTAAAATCGATTAGAGACCGGAGATAGGTCGATTCGACAGAAGCATATAATTAAAGTGTGGGTGATTCCACTTAATTGCAAAATTCGCATCGAATAGCACTAAATCGATTTTTTTGTCAATTTCGTACCATATGCCTATAATTGAAACCTTGAGATTTTTACAATAACCGAGAATTGCCAATAAGTTGAAGATGCACAATGTGGATCGAAAATAATCGACCACCGGTCAAACGTACTAAAAATTCCTAAAAGCTATCCAAAAGAGGTTAGGTCACGCTAAAATCGCGTCCAATTGAAATTAACCACAAAATTGAATCTGGTTTCTGGAATCGAAAGTTCTAGCATATCACAATTTATTTTTATGACGTTGACTCATCCTTTGAAGAATTTTCAGCAAGCCCAGATTTTTGGTGAAAATTCAAAATTGGGCAATTTAAATTCAAGAAATTCAAAGGGGCCAAATTGAGTGGATTTTTGGCCTCTAAAGTGAGCTAATTGGTGAAGAGATTGCAAGAAAACTTGTGTGGGCTGCTATCATGGTACTTTGGCCACCAAATTGGATTGAATTGGTGAAGATTTATGAAGAAATTGAAGGGTGATGGGTGAAATTCGTAGGGCCATGGGGGCTGCAACATTTGACTCCATCTTTGGCTTGTTTGAGAAGATTGGGAGGGGAAAATGGCTGCTGGATGAGGCTGAAGCTTGTGGGGCCTTGCACTTTAGTATTTGAGATATTTAAGCTTGACTTTGAGGCCTCTTGTCCCCCTTATTCCCAGCAGCAGCTCCATCTTCTTCTTCCTCAGCTTCCTCTTCATGTTCATTAGCCGAAACCTCCATTTCCAGAGGCAAAGCGAGCTAGCCTAGCCCCTTACTGAACCAGCCAGTAGTCTGCGAACCACCGCCAGGCCCCTCGCCGCCCGTTCGAGCCGCCCGAGCCGCCTGCCTGCCATCGTCCACGAGCTTGACTCTGTCCGCCTTGCGTTCGTTGCGTCCCACCAAGCCATGACGCCTAATCGCCCATCGCCACCTCGCTTGTTGCCAACCGCCGCCCGAGCAAGCCGCCATCCGCCCATGTCCGCGCCATCGAACCGTCTTGCCTTTCCCTTGCCGTTCCATCCATCCAAGCCGAGCTAAGTCTCACGGCAGCAAAGTGCCTCCATAGAAGCGGCCCAAAGAACAAACTATGAGGTTTGTTGGGCTTTTTCAGCCCTTTCGAGCCTCCCTTGGCATCGCCGTAGACCCGAGTTGTGGTCATCGTCACACCATTGTCGCCGTGGAACCGTTTATTCGCTAATCCGATGAGTTTATCTCATAATTTCCAATTATGATGCTAATTACACTTAAAGGTGGATTAGTGACTAACTAGTGGATTAGTTTAAGCCTAGATAGGATTAAGGGTTAATTTAGATAGTGTAATTAGTTATTTAGTTAATTAGTTAGATTAATTAGGCGGTTAGATAGCTTAGATGATTAGTTTAATTAGTGTAATGTATTTATCCTAGCTAGGTTAGTGAATTAAGTTCAATTAGGTGCTTAGATTAGCTTAAGTAGATTAATTAGTGATTTAATTTAATTATTTTGCAATTTATTTATTAAATGCAATTTATTTAATTATTTATTAATTAGTGGAAATTATACCAAGATAGCCAATCGTCGAATTTTGTGCCGATCATCGTGGTGTAGTTGGTTTGTGTAATTGATCACTAATTTGTGCAATTGGATGCCGATTGATGATTTTTTATTTATTATTTCAAAATATGAAATTTTATTAGAAAAATACCGGGTGTTGGTTTTTTATGCCGAAAAGGTTTTAAGTACTATATAAAATCTTGGAATTTTGAAATGGGAGAATAACACGCGTTATGGTTCGATTTGACCATGTGTCCACACACACCTATTTTACCAGGTGTTTTTAATATGAAGAAAATAAGCCAAGTACATTACTTGAAATTCAGGCATTTGAGTGCAAAGCACAATATCCTTGCCCAAGATGGGATGTGCATATGATCGCTATGAGAACCCATCACCCGATGAAAGTTGGGTGGGCGATGCTCCTATATGGAATGCCCCACATCAATGGATGCTGGATCGCAGTAGAGGCCAGACTGATGCTCCTTCGAGAATGCTGTCTAGAGGTCAACATTGCCGTGCTTGATGGGGCAAGACAACGCCCGGTTATGTCGGAGGACTGCCAACTGTTGAGTTGAATAAGATCGATGGGTCATAAGAACTGGAACACGTGTGAATGAGTGAAATAGTCACGCCTGATTATGGGACAAAATTGTGTGGCACGAAATAAGACGTGTCATAACGATTTGTCCTTATAATCAGGACTCTTGTAAGTATTTGATGATTGATGTGCAATGTTCCAGTTGTTCAATATGTTTGTGGTATGCATATGTACATGAGTTGTAATAGCATGCAGGGAGGTGCTGAGACGAGGTAAGTCTTCTATGATGCGTGTATAGGCTACCTCTAGGTGAATCATCTTCCTAATCGAGGTTTAGGGTGTAGACTCACTGAGACCTTGTCTCACCCCGTCGTGGTTTACAATTTTCAAGTCCCTAGATGGAGGTACAACAGGTACGTTATAGGGTCCCGCAGGTGATGGATTTTGAACATACCTTCTTCCTTATTCCCGGGACCACCCTGACCCGAGAGCTAGTTGAGTTCGTGGTATGGGTCGATGAGGGCCTACCTCAATTAGTACCTCACCGATTCATGACATGGTTCATTGGCTTTCCTCGTGGGGGTCAGGAGGGTCCCCTGCTAGGTTTTGACAAGCCTCCCGTCGGGACCGGGGAGTGGGAAGCAACGTATTCCATGGATCTCGACACTCCTGATGGTGTCGTGGTGGACCCGAAGCCCATGGTTGTAGAGCCCAAAGTTTAGATAGCTTAGTAGCTCCTTTTTGGCTTGGACTCTTGTGTATATAAACCCGGTTTGCTTATAAGATAAGTTTTGTGAAAATTGGTTGTTCTGCTTTTCTATCCCATGTTTGTTTGGTGTATGGAGATTGTTTAATTCGCTTACACATGCACATAAATCGATTGGGTCGGTGACGTGTTCTGGAAACATCGCATTTTAGTCGACCATCGAGGGATGTGCGCGCGCTCGAAGTTCAAGGCGTGACAATATACATGTAGTCTTTTTTTCATGCATTGGCTATAACTTTTGAATTGAACTTTCTCATATGTTATGAGAGCCAGGTTCTGTTTTATTTCACGCATGTGGCCCCTTGTAAGAAAGAATGGTATATAGAAAAAAGAGTTGTGTTAATGAAACAGAAAACATCTCAACCGAGAATGGGAGATAGGAAAAACTTGTAAGTCAATTCTCTCCTTGTGCAAGTATACTTAGTCGTTGGAAACGGGTCGAAATTCCAAAGTTAGGTCTACATGGCAATTGGACACATATGAGCCATTCAATTGCTATCTTCTCAGAATCGAATTTAGACACTAAAATATTTACTCCAATCCACCGGGTTGGAGTGCACTTACGAATTGCCCGCGCCCTCGCCTGGGCGTTCCTTACTTTCCAACATCCCAAATTACGATTGCAAAGTAAGGAACATTCTATCAATTATTTGAGGACGGTTGATGAAGAGAAAAGGAAATTATTAGAGATAGTACGAGGGTGGAGATGAGGAAAATTCATTAAACTGATTTTTATTCCGAAGAGCATGACACATAAATGTTTACAACCAAAATTTATGAAGGGAAATCGCCATCAATTCTAAAAAATAAAATAAAATAAGTTCAAGGTATTTAATGATTCATCAATAAAGAGATTATGTGATGCCCTGAATTAGCTCACTAAGGTATTATTCATTTTGGTCTGTCTTATACCAAGTCTCAAGATTTTGTCCTTTAGTGTACAATCAAGCACCTTCACAAGAGGTCACCCATATTGAGAGTACTTCCATCGGAGCACGTTTAACTTTGGGGCTATGAAGTTAAGCATTACCACCATTAGTTAATTCCAATTTTTCACATATATATCTCAAAATCACTTTTCCCTTATTCAATGCATAATTCGGTTCACTTATTTCCCTTGTCATGCTAGAAGTCTGCCATGAGCCCCTCCTTGTCTAAACCCTAAGGCCCTAGCGATTACTCCTTGCCTTCGTCGGACAAGATTGTTACAAACTAGACTGATAAATCTTATTTCAAATGCACTATGAAAGTTGTCATAATAAATATCTTAATAGTATATGCAAAGCCAAATGTATTTGAATATAACTTATTCATTGTTATATTGCCTTGTTTCTTATTTTTCAATGCGCTTTATGTGTATACTGAAAGACATTGGAAACATTAAATAGAGATTAAATTTTTCAGAAAATTATAACCATTGCCTCTTGAGGATAAAAAGCTTGTTTATTAACATGCTATGATAGCTTTAATTAATCTTATTTCTAGCTAATTTATTGACTTTTCATGGCATTCCAACTACCCTAATTCTTCGACCAAAAAACAAAAAACAAAAACCTCCCTAATTCAAGGGTGGAAGATAGATAAAAACAATAATACGTGATGCACATGATCTCTTTAACAACAAGACACTGCTAGTTCTAAACGTGAAATATATATTGATGGCATATGAAATGCTTACTATGGATGTTTTCTTTTTTTCTTTTGGTTATGCAATTTATAGTTAATTTAAAATAAGGCTTTTTATAAGAGTAAGCCACCGGGCCAATTTGGCCTAGGAGCTAAACCAGAAGGTTGGTTCACCCAGGGACCGATTCGATCTTTAAGTAAAAATTTCCGAGCCAGCATTCATTAGGTTGGTTCTCAATTTTATATAGTGAATCGGTCGGTGCTACCCGAGAATTGGCCTTGTGAGTTAAAACCAAATCTTAAGTTGAGTCTCTTAAACACTTTTTCATTTCTCATTAAAGTCAACATGATATGTGAAATATCATCAACGTTATTATACTTCATGTTTTTGCTGTAAACAAAAATGAAACATCAAAAATAAGTAGGCTGGTTTTGAAGTTGATCTTCCAACATGCTCTTCCTAGAGTCAATCGGTTCAATTCTTGATTTCTAAATCTTAAAACTGACTCTAAAGATAAGTCATATGTTCTTGGTATGAAACCCACCTATCCTAAAACCAATCACCACCAATTGTTTGTTTAGAATCATCAAAAGTCAAAAGTAGTCTTTTTTACTTTCCTGTCAAATCTAAAGTATAATCTTTTAAAACTATTATTTTTTAAAATGAAAACTATTATTTTTTAAAATGAAAAATATTATTTAAAAAAATATTACTAAGATATCTTCTAAATTGAGAAAGTCAGTATCCGTACTTAGGAAAGTCAAAATTCAAAATTAAGATATCTTCATTAAATACCTAGTTTGACTTATCCACGAATGCAACCGATTGCCATGGACTTGTGAAAGAAATTTGTGGTCTACAAGTATCCGTCATTCCCAAAAACAACGGCGACCGTTACCATGGCATTTTCGGGGAAGGACATAGGACGCTCAAGAGCAAATATATTTTTACCTTTCTTTAAAATAATTCAGGCTTTTATTCAATATTTTCCATCTACTTTATATGTCTATCTATTTATTTATAAGATTAAAGAAATTAAAATAGTAAAAGCTTCCACTAATATGTTTTTATGATACCATAAGCTACCACCTCATAAACTCATGATTATATGAAAGTAATCACTCATTTAACGATGGTTTTCACATTAAACTTGCACGCAACTAAGGTAATGAAATTTTATATAGTTAGAGTCCTTCCTAAGTCCAACCAGTTGCCATTGACTTGTGAAAGAAATTGGTGGTCCACAAATCTTCGTGATTTTCAAAAATAAAAGGGACCGTTACCATAGCATTGCTCTTTTTTCTTTAACCAAGAATGAGATCTCAACTTATCGAAATCTAACATAATCTATTTATCTTTATTTTAAATTCAGGTACATGTTAAATTTGGTTGTTAATGATAACAATAGAAAAGCATACCACCGATTGTCTGGAACAAGAAAGAAAAACATTGGTCATTATGTACATGAGTTTGTAAAATAAAATGTAAGATGGAAAATATCTAATGAGAAACTAAGTTATTTAGAGTAAGTTAAGTATATTTTTTTCTCCAGAATCATAAATTTTTCAAAATATAATAGAGGCCAGCGACAAAGATGGCCTGCTTTGACATCCCTATGAGTCCCTTCTTGGTCTCATCCTTCTTAGAGCTAATAGAGGCCATGGGCAACACCTTTAATCCCTCTAAATCTTTGGGGTTGGCCTTTGGTTCGTTATACTGGTACCTGTCCAAGCTTCCATTGGGCATGTAGTCATACACCTACAGCAACTCGCCTTTCAACGCGGCAACAACTGAGAAGCGTCACAATGTTCCAGCGACCAAAATGGCCAGTACTCATGATCTCGGCAATAAATTCTCTCATTCCTTGCCTCAATTCATGACAAATCCTATTCACTGCAGTCTCAGTTCTTGAAGTGGGTAATACCCTTCCATACACCCTGCCAAACCCAGCAGCTCGTCATAGCTCCTGGTCCACTGAATCCTTTTGTGGCAGCACCGATATTTTTGTACATGAACCTATGAGGATTGTAGTCACGCTCCAAGCCCGGAACCCCCCAAATTTTCCTTTTCATCTTATCAGATCAACCACAATTAAGATTAACATTGACAGGACGGCAACATCAAATGCACTCCAGTAGTCAGCAGATAGGTTTTCCCTCCTTTCTCACATGGGGTAGTCTAGCAAGCTGAGACAAAACCAGTCTCTGAGCTTGTCCATTTACATAAAACCTCCATCCAGGGATGTAATGAGAAGTCGCTAATGACCTGGTTGAGGATGAGAACCCTATGTACATTGCCTCCTCCATGATGGGCAAAAGATCAATGCACGGTGATTAAAGGGGAGTCTTTGGTTTCACAGCATTGATAGGTGCTAATGTGACATTGATTTGCTTTGTGCGCCATCATAATCCACCCAGACTTGCCTAGCTTCACCACTCACCAGGCTCAAGTTTGTGACCGGGACTTACTTCATAGATTTTAGGGAGGTCGGCCCACTGACATCGATCCCAATGTGGTTATCATTGACATCATAGAATTCATGGTTTTGGATTGTGTCAAATTCTACTGGGACAATGTCGTTCGTGGTGAAGCTACTGTTGGTTAACGGTCAAATTAAATATTTGTAACAGTTACAAAGTTAATATCAGAATAAAGACTTGTAACAGTTACGAATAAATGTCTGGAATAATGCTCTGTAACAATTACGGAGTTAATGCCCGAATTAGTGTCAATATCAAACTTACATCCATCAAGAGTTATGGTCGAATTAATTATAAAACGGTTTAGAGTTAATGTGACGATTTAAATGTGATCTACACTGGCTATAAAAGGTAACACAAAGAGCAGATCACCAGATGATGGACTATCGACAATCGACAATCGACAATCGATAATTGAGAGTACTACTACTGATCAACAATATCACTCACACGAGAGCAATTGCTAGCACAATTATATTTGTGAGATCTCTCAATTTCTCTCTTTTGTTCAATGTGAGAATTGTGGTGTATCTGAACTAGAGGCTCGACACTTGTGAGGCTGGATCTGAAGAACGTTAGAGCCTGTGAAGAGATCAAACGTTCTGCATCTGAAGAACGTCAGAACCAGTATTATCGGAAGACATTAGATGTTCGTGGTCAAGAATCCAAGAACGTCAAAATAGGTGTTACTAGAAGGCGTCAAATGTTCACGGTCAGAGTTTGAAGAACATCATAACTACTGCTGTGAGGACATCAGACGTTCATGTTCAGAACCCGAAGAAACTTCGGAACCAAATTTTGGAGCACAGTACAAGGTTAATATGATTAACCCCTTTAGCTCTTCTATGCATTTTTGTTAAAATGCATGTAAATGCTATGGAAACACGTGTATAAGTGGTTTTAATTCTACTGCGATTAGACTTTTGGTCTTAGTTTACTTATGCACGTATGCTTGTTTATCGAAACAAATACCAACAGATAACTCCTCTAATGCAAGATCTCCTTCCAAGTGTTGCACAACTTGACGCATGCTTGGTCTTGCAGTTGGCTGAGATTGGGAGCACAACAATTCGAGTTGCAGCACTAGCTTTACATCCTTCACCACAAAGTCCCTCCCTAAATTCGGATCTCTTGCCTCCAGTATGTCACCCTTTTCCCAGCAAGAAGACAATCATTCCACCAATGTCACATCATCCTCCTCCTAAACCTCAATCGGTCTTCTTCTGCAAGCAACCTTAAGCAAAATGCGCCGAACACGTAAACATATGTGCTTGTAGTGGCCCTGGTCGTTCGATTGTTCTCTAGGGCCATATACCCAAGAGTTCCCACCACATGGTTGGATTGAGGATCGATACCATGATCGTATCGTTTTGCAAGCCCAAAATCTCCTAACCTTCCATTTAGTTCTAAATCAAGCAAGATGTTGCTAGCTTTGATATCTCTGTGAATTACTGCTTGTTCCCATCCTTCATTGAGATAAGAGTGGCCATATGCAACACCTTTGATCACTCTAAATCTTTGGCTCCAATTGAGGGTCACATTTGGTTGGTTATAGAGGTACTTGTCTAGGCTTCCATCTGGCATATAGTATAGACCAACAACAACTCACCCTTCCAATGGTAGTAACCGAGAAGCATTTTATGTTCCAATTGTTGAGAAAACTCCTATAAGGTTTTGAAGTTAACAAAACTTTCTTATTATTGTTCTTGTTCTTATTTTGAAGAATACTAGACTCCTATGCTATATTGTGGAATTTTGTCGAAGTCTATTTATTCCAGAAGTCTTTCCCACTTTGACAAGATCCAAACTGAAACCAAGTTCATAACGAAGATATAATCAGATTCGGGATTATTGATATGTTGACAATGATTCAGTATGAACGAGATTTTTCCTTACTATATGGCTTTCTAGCGAAAAATCTCACTTACCTTTTATAAATATATTGATGGAATCAATCAAAATTAATGAAATCAATTTTGAAGACAAGTTCCTTTTTGGGAAGCATCTACTTATGAAACCTAGATTCTAATTGTATAGGTGACCAGAATCATTGGATTTTAATCTCAATCTTCAAACGGCTACAAAATTTCCTTAATCGATTTTGTCCAACAAATTGATTGGAAGAAATTCTTCTAAAAAATGTCAACGGTTAGAAAGGCATAATTGAGTATTTAAGAAGGTCATTCAGTCCATTTGCCGTGGTGCGTGGAAATTGAAATTCCAAAATTTGAGGCCTTTCCAATCACTTGTTCTTCATCGACAACGCTTACAAATTGTATTCAAGAGAAAAAAAAAAACACAAGAAAAGTGACTTAGTGAGAGAAATCCTTCACTAAGTATTCGTATTCAAATATTGTATTTCTCTATTGATACCTTAGAGAATTTTAGCTAGAATACTATCAACGTGAAAGAGTAGACGTAAGCTTGATATCCCTACGAATCACCACTTGTTCCCATCCTTTTTGACATCCAAGATTTTCAACCATTTTTTCTACTGAATAAATTTGACATTTCATTGATGTGCCTATAGGGCTGTTCTCATAGCCGATCACTCTCGAGATAACTAGACTATCTGGGGAAGCTATTAAGGACTTTAAGGCAAATAGACTTGAGAATTCGACCAGGAATCGGCTTCTCGACCGTGCTTATCTTTAAAGGCCATTACGGCACAATTAAAAATCGAATTAAGATCAAAGATAGGTCTGTTCGACTGAAATGTGTCGCCGATCATGGGTGACTACACTAAATTGGAAAATTCTCGTCGATCGGCACTAGTTTGATTTCTCTATCATTTTGATACCCTATGTCCGTAATTGAATCCTCAAGATTTTCATGACAATCAAGAGTCGACATTGAGTCGAGTGGATTCAGTGTGGCTCAAAGAAAATCAACCACGGGTCTTTTGCCCTAAAAAGTTTTGAAAACTACCCAGTAATCTAGGTCATGCTAAAAACGCGTTGAACGTAAATTAACTGCAAATTCAAGTCCGATTTCAGAAATTGAGGATTTTATCATGTCACAATAAATTCTAGGACCCACAACTCAATCTCAGTAAGATTTTTCTAACAATCGAGACTTTTTGGGAAAAAGTCGGTTTGGGACCGTTTTTGTTCAATCAAGGCCGAGGATTATTTTTAGTTGCAAATTTGAGATACAAGATGGATTATGGGGTGAGGAAAAACATTAATGGAGGCATTGAAATATTAATTGAAGTTATAAGGGCCAATGGAAAACAAAATCAAGTGAAGAGAAGTGTCCAATTGAAGCCGATTGATGCCAAAATTTGCGTGCTCCCTTCCCCTAGCCATTTTAGACCATTTGAGAGGTTGTTGGGCATGCATGGGTGGCTCCATGACAGCCATGGATTGCTGGCTTCTTGGACAAGGCTTGGGAGACAACTTGGTGGAAAAGCTTGGCCAAGGGGCCCTCCACCTCTCTCTCTCCCTTACCCTCTCTTGGCCAGCCAAACTCTCTCTCCCCTCCATCTTGTGCGAAACCAGTAGGGAAGAAGAAGCTGCAGCCACCTCATGCCTAGATGCCACCGTCAGTTGCACACCTCGCCAAAATCGCGCCGCTCGCCGCCGTCCACCTCCACCCACACCTAGCCACGCGAACCACCGCCCAACCGTGCCGTCTAGCTGCTGTCCAATGACTATGAGGAACGGTGGGAGCCCGCCGGAGCTTCCCTTGCCGCCAATTTGTCCCGATTTGGACCCGAGACCGTCACCGCCACCTTTCCCGAGCCCCACCGTGCCAAACCAACTTGTTTCCTCCTGTTTTTGCAGCTCAACCAGCAACTCAAATAGTGGGTTTCTCAGCCACTTCAAGGCCCGTTTTGAGGGTGTTCTAGGCGCCAGAGCTTAGGCCCGCTTTGGAGATAAACGTCCCTCGCGACGTTCCCAACGTTTCAATCCGAGCGAATTGTTAAACGAGTGAATTTAGCTTACTAATCTTTACTTAGTTTGCTAATTATGCTTAAGGGTTTATCAGTGTTAATTAAGCATGATTAGGTGGTTAGATTAGTTTAAAATAATTAAATTAGTGACTTAATGGTGCATGTTAGGCGGTTAGACTTAGTCATTAGCAAGTAGAGAGCTTCGAATATTTATTGAACGAACCTCGAGATTTTTCCCGGTTCGTCTCGGCTTTCAATTAGGCATTACGAGCCTAAATTGGATTTATGGTATTTATTTAATAATTTTCGAAATTATTTATTTATTTATTTATTTTCCGGAAATTGCAGAGATAGCCGACGATCAGAATTTTATGATAATCATTGTGGTGCAGTCCATTTATTTATTTGAGCATTGGTTTGTGCTAAATTGAATTAATTGTGTTTTTAGGATTTTATTCATAAATTGTTCAATTTTAGTAATTGATTGGAAATGACCGAGCGTGGGTCTACAGCGCCAGTAATATTTTAATAGGCTGTATAAAGTAGTGAGAAAGAAAGTTATATTACGTGAGCTCGAAGACCAAGAAGGTCGTCCTAGAGAATGCACGTGACTTGTGTATATTACGTGGGCTCGATAGCTAAGTACGTTAACCTGGAGAATGCACGTGGGCTCGATGGCTAGACATACCATCTTGGAGAATGTATGTGGGCTCAATGAATAGATATACCATCTTGGAGAGTAGATGATATTGAGATGAGTCGACCGAGAAAAATGGTCGAGATGACATATAATCGACTAAGTCGATTGATCGATAATTCGATTTGATTGATGTGATGTGATGTAATCGTGTATATCTGATATATATATACTAACTTGTAGAAAGGAACTAGGGCCAAGGTAAGTCCCATGACTCGTGTTGTGCTTAAGCAGCCCTAAGGTGTATTGGCTTACTAATTGAGTCTTAGAGGGTAGAACTTGCTAAGACGTAGTCTTACTGGTTATTGAATAACCATTTTCAGGTCATTAAATGGCGTTAGTGAATGACCAAAGGCCCGAAGAGTAGAAGGTGAAGCTTGAAGAAATGACAGTCCTATCTGACTAGCTAGTAATAGGACAAGCCTCTTTTGATGGAATTTGATTCCTTTCTGCAGACTTGGTTTCATGAACCGGTGGTTTAAAATCTGACTCAACAATTCGCGTTGTATATATGTGCACTGGTTTGCAATGTATATAAGTGGTTGTTTTTGAAAGTTCGAAATTTAGTCCTACTTTCCTATCCCATTGTTTTATTGTCTAGGGATTTTATATATGCTTCAGCATGCATATTAAAATGATAGGGTTGGCGATGCGTCTTGGGACATCACTATTAAATCGACCAGGTGAGGAATGGGCATGTACTTGAGGATCGAGGCGTGACATCCTTCATGGAGATAAGAGAGGCCATGCGCAACACCTTTGATCACTCTAAGTCTTTGGCTCCAATTAAGGGTAACCTTTGGTTGGTTATAGAGGTACTTGTCTAGGCTTCCATTTGGCATGTAGTCATTAACCAACAGCAGTTCACCCTTCCGAGGGCAATATCTAAGAAGCGTCACAATGTTCTGATGACAAAGCCGAACAATACTAATAATCTCAGCAATGAACTATCTCATACCTTGCCTCGATTCATGAGAAACTTTTTTTCACTGCAATTTCAGTTTTCAAGGTGGGTAATACCCCTCTATAAACCCTACCAAATCCACCAGCTCCTAATAGCTCTTGATCCTTGAACCCCTTTGTGGCAACATAGAGATCTTTGTAACTAGTTCCAAGTGAATATTCACCTAGGAACAGGAGCAAACTGCCATGTTTTGGAACCAATTTTTAAAGCTACAAAGCCCAAAGCATAAATTCTTTTTCCCCTAAATTTTAACATCAACACTCTTTTGTCCTTTCTCCTTCTTCGAAACTCTTCTCTAGTCTTTCCTCTTCCTCTAAATTTTTATGGATGAATAACGAATGGAATTTTATAATCTATGTTTTATTTACGTGTTTGAACTTTTTTTTTTGTTTATAATTGCACGTGTCTATATGTTCATCTTATGAATTGTTGTTTTTGGCAAATAGGGATTTTTATTGCTCATCTTTTACTTTGAACTGTTTTGTTATTCAAAACCTCATATAGTTTTGCTATAAAAGATGAACCAAAAAAAGGAAAAAAAATGAAAAAAAAAAATCTCCAGTAAATCCTAGAAACATACTAGAAAGACAGGGTAGCTCCAAAATTAGTTCTACATAAATAGGATAAGTTTCAGGGTCTAAAAATTAGGAATAGACCAAGGCCAAAATTGACATCCCTATCGGATCTCCATATCTAGTCACAAGTGCATCCATTTGCAAATTGACCACTAACAGGCTTGCATCCATCTACCAATTCACCGCTCATAGGCTTGCACGTCAAACATTATTATTTAAGCGCAATAGAACTATACAATGACCGGTATGATCATGCCATAACTTTTCAATTAAACTATTAGAAATGGGGAAAAAGACTATTCAATCAGTCTTAGGGTTATTGCATGGATGTCAATTCGATCTCAAACTGTTTCACTTTGCTAATTTAGTCCTAAATATTTTTATGCAGGTCCAATATAGTCCTGCTAACCTATCTTTGCCTGAAAATCACTAGCATAACCGCCACATCAACAATTTTTTACGGAAATTGGCAGAAATGACTATATTAAAATTTCACACAAAGGCTTATAATTAAATTGATATGACATAATTTGCATCGTACAATAAGTTTATGACTAATTAGATCATTTCCCCCCAAAAAACCACTCAATTTTCATGTTAAGTTAGTCGGCTTAGTAACAAAGTGTATAGAATACGAAAGGACAAGCCAATTCAATGTTTGATCGTTGAGCTTACAATGATTTCTTAACATAATGCGATCCTCAAACTGATAATTTAAGCAATCAAGTTCTTGAACTTAATAGATTTTTCCAATCGGATCCCACTTTCATTTCCCAACTCTAGCAGATTGAAGTCAACTGTGCTGGCAAAAATTATCAATTATATTGAAAACGAAAAACCATCGAAAGTTTATTTAGTTGAATTAGGCACTACTGTATTTGGTCAACATTAAATTGATTGCCCATGGGGGCACCAGCTTTTTTCTTCTTTTTATACCTACCAAATTGGAAAATTACGAAAAAAGTTTTAAACCTATTATAGTTGTGTCAATTTAATCATAAACTTATTTTTGGTCAATTGAGTCATAAATGTTTTCTAATTGTGCAAATTCAACCCATTTGGCTAAAATTAGCCAGTTAACATTGACGTGGATGTCGACCGACGCCTTGAAATGATCATACATGGATAATTTTTTAATAATATTTTTTTGAAATTATTATTAATTTTTTTAATTTTTCGTTTCTTTTTCTTTTTATTTCTTTCTCCTCCTTCTTCCTTCTAGTGACAGCGAGGCCCAACTCACCATAGGCCGGTGACCGGCCAAAGGAAGGAAGAGGAAGGAGGAGAAAAGAAAAAAATGAAAAAGAAATGAAAAAAATAATAATAATAAATTATCCACGCTAACGCCACCAGCCAATTTTCACGGATGAGTTAAATCAAGACAATTCAAAAAAAATTTAGGACTCGATTGACAAAAAAAGGTTTATGATTAAATTTGCACGATTGAAATGGATTTAGGATTATTTGGGTAATTCTTCCCATATCAAACCGTTGATGGGGATAAATAAAAAAATGTTGACGGGCAATGACGGACACATCAGTTTCGATTTGCTGAAATTGGCGACCGGAAGACTTAGTTGGGGAAAATATTACGAATTCGAGGATTCGATTGTGAAAATTACGAATGTGAGGGCCACATTGAAGAATCAGCGTATATTCAAGGACTGATCGTCCCCACTTTCTATTAGATAGGGAAAGCGTGGCAGAAAACAAGCGGCCAAACGTACCAGAAGTTCTTGGAGGACCCCAGAGAGAGAAAAATGGTCGCTTCTTTCACCATCCACTCATTTTTTTCTCTTGTTCCCACGACCAGAGCTTCGAAAATCTTCCATGGAGGCCGCCACCATTACCAGTTCCTCGTCTTCCACAGTCCCAACCAACCCTCCAGAAAGCCCCTCTCTCTCAGGGTCCGAGCTGCAAGCTTCCCTCCGGGGTAATTATCAACTCTCTCTCTCTCTCTCTCTCTCTCTCTCTCTATAGAATTTCAGCTCATGTTGGATTACTGGAAGCGCAGGTGGAAGTGCCGAAAGTAGAGCCCAAGTTCCAGGCTCCGTTTCTTGGATTCACAAGAACTGCCGAGGTTTGGAACTCCAGAGCTTGCATGATTGGCCTCATCGGGACTTTCATCGTCGAACTGGTCAGCCTCTCTCCTTTTCTTTTAGCTTACTTTCTCGCTCCCTTTCATTTCAAGGACGTTCTGTTATTATGGTTGCTAAATCTAGTGATGCTTAGATATGAGAGAGCTAGTATATTACATCGATCTATGAAATCCAGTCTTGTTAACATGCCCTCTTTAGAAGCTTTGAGCATGTTTAATTAGCAACATTTCGATTTTTATGATAGTGATTATACATGACATGAATGAACAAGTTTTTTGGAGAGCACTCTCCTCAGCATGGAATTCTATAAAATAACCTGACAAATTATAAGTGGCGTTTAAGTTAATGGAGCCACCCAAACACCCGGCAAGATCCCGTGATGTTACTTTGAGTACTAATTTAATATCCGGTCTTAATTTCTATGGCATTATTCTAGTAAAACCTTGCATCAATTTTTTCACACCTGATGATGGTTTTTTATTAATTTTGGTCAGATAATAAACAAGGGGATTCTTCAGGTGATTGGAGTGGACGTGGGCAAGGGCCTCGATCTTCCTCTCTGAGAAATTTCAGCTCCCCTTGTATTGGAAATCTCCCTCTTTAGAGAAGTAAATACAATGACTTCAAGTTGGTGACAACTCTTTTGACTATACTCTTGCTGCATAAAGAGTAACCCTGTGCTGCTCCACTGGCTTTTTTTGTTGAATAGCTTGCATAATCGATTCCAAAGCTTTTTCAATTTGCTTGCAAATGACACTTAACACCTTCCTCTTTTGACCATCAATAAGATAATACGGCAACAACTAAAAAGAGTATGAATTTGATCCTTCTGAATGAATGGCCAATTTGTATGTCTTCGAAACAGAAGTTGGCAGAACATGTCCAGAAGCTGTAGAAATTCGCTGAATACACAACTGAGAAAATATCGTTTGAATCTCCTATGATCAAATTGAATCTAATTCAATTTCAACAATCGGTACACTGACTTGTGTCACTATATTCCCTATGAATAAAAAAAATTCACATGTTCAATCATGCAAGGATTCAAACAAACAAGTAATAATCCTTATAAAAGGTACACTTGCTCTTATACTCTGGAGGCTGACCGAAAGGGGAAACCAAAGAAGGAGGCAATTTAAGTTAATGCAGACATTCCCAATAACATGTAAGAATATACTGCAAATATCGGTTCAACCCACAGAATCTTAAATTACAGTTTACATATACTTCAGAGTCGCAAACTAAGAATACTTGACACATAAGAACACTAGTCTGACAATTAATTCGATCCATGAAACGTGCTTTTAATTTATATAACAAGCTTAAGACTCATCTTCCACCTGAGAGGAGAGAATTTGCGACAGAAGATATCTGTGAAAATGCCTTGCCTGATGAAGATGGATCAGACAGGATAGACTTACTGAAACCTTCATGATGTGCAAATGTCAATCCACCTTCTGTAATACCAAGAGATGATAAATCCTGCATTGCAAGTTCCCCTTCCAAGTACTGCACTACTTGACGCATGCTTGGTCTCGCAGTTGGCTCAGATTGGGAGCACAACAATCCGAGTTGCAATACTAGCTCCACTTCCTCCGCCACACTGTCCGTGCCTAAATTTGGATCTCTTGCCTCTAGAATGTTGCCCTTATCCCAGCAAGAAAACACCCAGTCCACCAATATCACGTCCTCCTCCTCCCGAGCCTCAATCGGCCTTCTTCCACAGGTAACTTCAAGCAAAAATGCCCCGAATGCGAAAACATCCGTGCTTGTAGTGGCCCTGGCAGTTCGAGTGTTCTCCGGGGCCACATATCCAAGAGTTCCCACCAAATGGGTGGTTTGAGGATCTGTACCGTGATCATATAGTCTTGCAAGCCCAAAATCTCCTAATTTCCCATTTAGTTCTGAATCTAGCAAAATGTTGCTAGCTTTGATGTCCCTGTGAATCACCACTTGTTCCCATCCTTCATGGAGATAATAGAGGCCACATGCAACACCTTTGATCACTCTAAATCTTTGGCTCCAATTGAGGGTCACCTTTGGTTGGTTATAGAGGTACTTGTCTAGGCTTCCATTTGGCATGTAGTCATAAACCAAAAGCAATTCGCCCTTTCGACGGCAGTATCCGAGAAGCGTCACAATGTTCCGATGACGAAGCCGACCAATGCTAATAATCTCAGCAATGAACTGTCTCATCCCTTGCCTCGATTCATGAGAAACTCTCTTCACTGCAATCTCAGTTTTCGAGGTGGGTAATACCCCTCTATAAACCCTACCAAATCCACCAGCTCCTAATAGCTCTTGATCCCTGAACCCCTTCGTGGCAACATAGAGATCTCTGTACTTGAACCGATGCGGACCATAGTCGCGCTCCCAATCTTCCAGAACCTCTGCGAATTTTCTTCTTTTTCTAATTGCGTAAGCCATAGCAAAGACCAGTATTGATAGAAAGAACAAGCATATGAAAGGTAGTCCAGTAGTGAGAAGAGCAGACTTTTGCTTCTTTTTCTTATGGGGCAATCTGGGAAGTTGAGACAAATCAAGCCTATGAGCTTGTCCATTTACCAGAAAGCTCCATCCGAGGATATAATGAGAAGTTAAGAGCGCACCGGTTGAGGAAGAGAACCCAACATACATGGTCTCCTTGAAGATCGGCGAGAGATTGAAGGACAGAGACAAAAGGGGAGTGTTCGGTCTGTCAACATTGACCGGAGCTAATGTGACCCTGATTTGTTTCTGCACACCATCATAATCCACCCAAACTTGCATTGCTTTACCACTAATCAGACTCAAGTTTCTGAAGCCTGGAATGTCGTTTTCAGTGTATCCAGCAGGGGAAGATTTTACAGAGAGCAGCCCATTGACATCGATCCCAACATGGTTGTCATCGGTATCCTGGTTTTCGGTGTTTTTCATTGTGTCAAATTCCACCGCAAAAATGTGATTTGAGGAATTGCCATTGTTTGTTTCGTTGAAGAGCCCAAAGTAATAACCAGGCCGATCTCCAGGAAATTCTCTACGAGGAGCTATCACGAATGCGAACCCGGGACCAGCCAGAGCTGGATATTCGGCAATTATAGCGAAGATGAATGTAGTGGAGAACGAGTGAACAGCGCCATCGGATGAATTCTTGAACTTGATGGGGTTTGGGTAGAAGGCACGACTCTTGTTCTGTTGGTTCACACTGGTTAACTTCAGGAGGCCATTGCCAGTGAGTGCAGCTAAACCATCGAGGCTCAGGTTCACAGACCGGAAACCATTGTACGTGAAATCGCCGGTTTCATGAGTCGGTGCCGTGTTTGCCAGGAGAGAAACCGCCAGAATAATCACGAATAACATGGCCAAAGGCTGAAGTAATTAGCTGAGTACACTACTCCGCTGAGAACACTCGGAGTTCTTATAATGATCCAAACGATTTGCACAGCATTACATTGAAGAATGCCGTGCGATTTCAATTATCAAGTGTTCCAACTTGTGCACCCCCGACAAGACTTCAACCGATTGGTCCGAGTCTTATGATTCCCCTGTCCTGTCGTGTGATTAACTGATTTCTCCGAGTCCTATCACCAACTTTAAATTCTTCCGTAATTTGCCCGTCTCTGTACGCCACTTCCGACATTCCAGCGAGTGGCCGAAGTACACCGTCGTCCATCAACGTGAGTTGACAATGTTTCGTCGTGTTCGGTGGGTCATCGATGAGTCAATAGCCCATGGCGTACGATGCCAAACTCTGGTCGAGGAGGCGTCACACGAGAAGATTTGAGAGAAGGATAATCACCCCCCGCAAATTTCAGAAGTGTGTATATCATGTATGACTCTTCTACGGTACTGAGAATGTTAGAACACGGAGAAGAAAAGCCTGATAATTCTATCGCCCTCCCCACCCTTATTTTACGTTTAAAAAAAAAACCAAAAGAAAAAAAATCCGCAGCTTTAAAGTTTCTTTTAATAAGTATATGCAATTCTCTATATCATAAATGTATTTTTTTTACATCTCCATGATTGATTTCGATCTCAAATTATCACTAAGAAATGCATAAAATGCTATGTGGATTGTTAAGATGTGTTATGATAATATGGTATCACAAAATAGATACCATATCTTTATTTCTTAAAATCCACTCCAGACGTGTCATCTCTCCGCCATTTAACTTTCTTTCCCAAAATCGACTCCGAATTGTTCCTCATATGCATAATGAAATGCAATTTCGAGGGACTTGTACATGAGATCTAAGCAACATTCGATTATTAAAGTTTGCAAAACAATAGACTAGTCAACTTTAGGGATATGCAGCTAGATCGGTTCTACTCGGAAACCAGATTGGATCGCCCAAAACACAGGTCCGAGAATTGATTCTTATAGGAATAGGTCCAAGAACAAGTTCCAAATTTTTGGACTTGGTTAAAATCGATCTAGGAATCGGACCGAAACGCCCTAATTTAAAACCGGTTTTATAAGCTAAAAAGCCAAAAGCCTAATTTTTCCCCCTAAATTCAAACATTAACACTCCTTTGTCATTTGTCCTTCCTCGAAACTTTTTTTTCAGTCTTTCCTCTTCTCCTAAATTTTTATGGATGAATAGGAAATGTGGTTTTGTAATTTATGTTTTGTGTTACATGTTTGAACTTTTTATTATTTATAATTATACATAATTACATGTTCATCTTATGAATTATTGTTTTTGGAGGATACAGATTTATTTTGTTCATCTTTTACTTTGAATTGTTATGTTGCTTATAACCTCATATGATTTTGTTGGAAAAAGATTAACCAAAAAAGGGGGAAAATAGGGTAAGTTCTAGAGTCCAAAAATTTGGAACCAATTATAATAGGATAGGTTTTAAGTTCCACCTCAGGAACCTACCTACCTTGGAACCAATTACCCCTAGTCTAGCTTCCACTTAGAATTTTCAACTTCTATTCTATGGCCATTTCTTTTTCTTTTTATTAAAATTTTCCCTTTTGCCTAGCAAATTTATGGCCCACGAACTAGGGCCAAAAAAAAAAAAAACTGGGGTTTGTTCCGATGGTCATCCTTTCCACATAAAAATATAAGATGAGGGGTTCAAATTCTCACATTCTTAAAGGATGGGGATAGAAAATTTTAGTTTCAAGTATGGATTTCGATTCCCATGCTCAAAAGTCCAAAAGTTAGAGTACAATTAAGTAGAACCAATCCAAAAAAAAAAGGACCGAGGCCAAAAATGACATCCCAATCGGATCTCCTTATCGAGTCACGGGTGCATCCATCTGCAAATTCACCGCCCACAAGCTTTCGTGTCAGACTTTCTTATTTAAGCACAACAAAACTATATAATGACCAGTATAATCATGCCCTAACTTTTCAGTTAAACGTCCAAAAGGGGAAAAAGACTATCCAATCGGTCCTAAATTTATTGTACTGATGACAATTCGACTTTAAAATTTTTCATTTTGCTAATTTAGTCCTAAATATTTGTACAAAAGTCCAATGTAGTCCCACCAATCTATCTTTGCCTGAAAATCGCTAGCATAACTGCCACATCAATGATTTTCAATGGAAATTGGCCAAGAGAACTACATTGAAATTTCACACAAAGGCTTTGGATTAAATTGATAAGACCGAATTGGCATATATACAATAAGTTTAGAATTAATTGGATAATCCCCTCAAAAAGCCACTCAATTTTCATGTCAAGTTAGTTGCCTCGGTAACAAAGTGTATAGAATACAAAAAGACAAGACAAATTGAAAGTTTGATTGTTGAACTTGCAATGATTTCTTAACGTAACGCGATCCTTGAATTAATAATTTAAGCAATCAAGTTCTTGAACTTGTTAGATTTTTCCAATCAGATCCCACTTTCATCCCCCAACTCTGGCGGATTGAAGCCGATGGTGTGGGCAAAAATTTTATGCAGAAAATTATTGATAGTACTGAAAAACGAAAAGCCATCGAAAGTTTATTTAGTTGAATTGGGCACTACTGTATGATGCATTTTGGTCAACATTAAATTGATTGCCCATGGCGGCACCAACTTTTTTTCTTCTTTTTATACATATCAAACCATTGACTGGAAAAAAAAAACCGTTGACAGACAATGACAGACACATCAGTTTCGATTTGCTGGAATCGGCAATCGAAAGACTTAATTGGGAAAAATATTACGAATTTGAGGATTCGATTGTGAAAAATTACGAATGTGAGGGCCACGATGAAGAATCGGCGTATACTCAAGGACTGATCGTCCCCAATTTCTATTAGGGTCCGAGCCTCAAGAAAGCTCCCCTCTCTCAGGGTCCGAGCTGCCAAGCTTCCCACCGGGGTACCATCAACTTTCTCTCTCTCTCTCTCTCTCTCTCTCTCTAGAATTTCAGCTCATGTTGGATTACTGGAAGCGCAGGTGGAGCGCCGAAAGTAGAGCCCAAGTTCCAGGCTCCCTTTCTTGGATTCACAAGAACTGCCGAGGCTTGGAACTCCAGAGCCTGCATGATTGGCCTCATGGGGACTTTCATCGTCGAACTGGTCAGCCTCTTTTTCTTTTAGCTTACTTTCTCGCTCCCTTTTATTTCAAGGACGTTCCGGCATTGTAATTACTGAACTTAGTGATGCTAGATATGAGAGAGCTGCTTTATTACATTGATCTATGAAATCCGATCTTGGTAATATGCCCTCTTTAGACGCTTTGCGAATGTTTAATTAGCAACATTTCGATTTTCATGATAACGATTATGCATAACATGAATAAACAAGTTTTTTCGAGAGCATTCTCGTCAGCCCGGAATTCTACAAAATAATCCGACAAATTATAGTTCCCATTTAAGTTAATGGAGCCATCCAAACACCTGGCAAGATTCCGTGGTATTACTTTGGGTATTAATTTAATATCCAGTCTCAATCTCTGTGGCATTATTCTAGTAAAACCGTGCATCATTTTTTGCACACCTTATGATGGTTTTTTCTTGATTTTGGTCAGATAATAAACAAAGGGATCTCCAGGTGATGGGAAAGGAAGTGGGCAAGGGCCTCGATCTTCCTCTCCGAGAAGTTTCAGCTCCCCTTGTATTGGAAATCTCCCTCTTTTTAGAGAAGTGAATACAATGACTTCAAGTTGGTGACAACTTTATTGACTCTACTCTTGCTGGGTAAAGGGTAACCCTGTGCTGCTCCACTGGCTTTTCTCGTTGAAAAGCTTGCATAATTTATTCCAAGGTGTTTAGATTTTGCTTGCAAATGACACCAACACCTTCGTCTTTTGACCATCAATTAGATAACACGGCAACTACTTAAAAGAGCATGGATTCGATCCTTCTAAATGAATAGCCAATTTGTATGTCTTTGAAACCGAAGTGAGCGGATGTCTTAGAATTGATTTTTACTAAACGCTACCAGGTTTCGATTGCTGAATACCTGATCATACCAACATCGCAACAATAGAAGCATAAGACTTCAAACCTAGAGGAAACTGAATTTGACACTTCTTGCCAATAGAAAGCAAGGGCTAATAAACTATAAGCTGTATGTGCAAAAGCAGTTGAACTAAAAGGGACTAAATTTGCAAACTGTAGCAAGATTTCAACTGTTTCAATCATTTTTCGAACCCAACGCAATATGACAAACTTATTCATATTACTTCGCTCAATTTGAAAAAGTTAAATGGGACTCAATAAGTTGAAAATCACTTTTCTAGGCTGAGATGCCTCATGATATGCTGTTACATTACTAAGAAGCTCAAACTCGTACGGAGTAATAAGAACACAGCTTACAGAACCCGGCAGATCCGAGAATCTACAATTGGCACTTGGGAAGAGGACTCGGTACAATCAAGTGCCTCGGATAGTGACATGCGCCGATTCCTCCAAGCAGACTCTGCCCAGCTCTTCAATCTCTCTCCCTCCCCCTTTCTATTCTCCTGAACGCAGAGGATCTCTGCATGCGCACCTACATTAAGGCATGTAGCTTGTCAATGGACAAAGGCTATTCAGAGCTGTATGCCAGCATATCCACAACAGGTCTTATTGCATGTGTGACAAGCAGGATACAAAGAATCTCTACAGGAATGACAAATATGTTCTTACAAACCATGAGACAAATGCAAAGCTAGACTGCTATAGCAACATAAACAATGACAGTATCAACTAGAAACAGGTGGACCTCGTTTACCTCCATGAAAACCTGATTAGATCTTTTTGTCGGAAGCTATCCTTGCAATTCTGACAAGTTAATTTTATAATAACCATCTAGGCAAACTAGAGACATCCTCTAACATGACTAAAATACAGAATTGCCATAGCCAGACAATAATAAATAATCCTCATAAGGGCAAACTGTAACACTCGAACACTCATACATACCCCTCACAAGGGCAACAACATCTCTTCTATCGACCTTTGCTTCCACTCCTATACCACAAAGACAGTGGCAAGCATTAGGAATTCATATAGCATGTAAACATGTTGAAAGAGGATATAAACAATTTCTCCATATACCTGCACCCTCTAATGCAGGAGCTTTAAGCAATTCCGTGGCCTTCCTAAGCAGTCCCTATAAAGATGCATCCGGATATGGATATCAATACATCAAGCTTAGACTGGACGTGTCAGATTAGAGGGTTGACAAAGAGACATTTACTATTTACCTCTTGAACCAAGAGAGAACTCGAATGCTCTCGAATTGCTTTCCATCGAAACATGAGCGCTATGCAAGTTAAGATGATGCCCACCTTGGGGTGATGTGATCCTGAACCCAATTCATTGAAGGCAGGCAAACACATCAAAATACTTGCTAATATTCAATTCTGCAAGATAATGAGCCAATTTAAAAGGAAAAAAAGATTGCAACTCTAGCATACCAAAGTGTTCCTCTGTTTTAGTTAAAGCCTTTGTCAATATCTCCTCAGCATCATTGAAATTTCTGAAAGTGGAGAGGTTTACTATGGTGAACCACAGTCTTAGGAGCAAATATATTACACAGAAAATGTCCCAATTAATATGACCTACCCCAAATGTGACTCAAGCTGTCCCAAAGCACAGGTAGCTGCCAACAGAACTTCCTGTGAAGCCATATTACAAGCTCCTAAAGTGGCTTCTGCAGATTCAACATTCTCAGAAGTCCCCTGAATTACCTTCTGGTAGGTCTCCTTTGCCAACGAAAAGTTGCATGTTGAATGCAAGAATTCTCCATAAGACAGAGCCACATTACCGTTTAATAAAGCAATACTGCCTGTATGTATAAATACAGATTAAAATTTTAAAATCAAATGTTGACTCACTAAACATCAGTTACTGCAAAATTCCGAAAACCTTAATAATATGGGCAATACTTACAACAACACATTTAGTATCTGACCGTCAAAAGATTAAAAGAGGAAAACATCCCATGAAAATGATGGCCATTAAATTATTCAGATATTCCATAGAGACAATTATCTACTCCACTGCCTTTACAGCTTCATTCCCGGTAACAAAATCCTCTTTTGAGCACATAGCTTGTTCTCCAAGCTTCCAGAAAGAGAATCCCAATATGGTTTTCTATTTTCACTGATAGAAGGAGTAACCTTTATTATGATTTACAGAAGCCAAGCGCGAAATAAGCACTCAAAGAGAACACAAGAAACCATCTCAAACACCCACCTGGAAAATATTTATCGAATCAAACTTCAAGTTAGAAACCTATAACACAGAATAACTGATCATCCACAAAAGTAACCTCGTTATAAGGTTCCCCACTTCAAGTATGTACTGCACCCTATAGAGGCCTGTAAAGAAGGCTCAAAAAATGTATGTGCTGAAGTACATGGCTCAGAGTCAACTTTATTTTGATCCTTTTACAGAATGGAACACAAGCAGTTTTAAAAAAATATAAGAGGGCTGACTGTTAATTAGTACACAAATTTGCTGTTGTGGAATAGGGAGAGCTAGGTAAAAGTTAAATCTCACCTGCCTGGGCCCTCATTATAATCCATAAGCTCATATACAATTCGAAGGAAAAGTTCCACACATCACATGAGTACTTGTTAGAGATGACCAACCAAGAAAAGAGCAAAGTACAAAGATCAAATATCCGATCTCTAATAATGCAGCTTTTTTTGTCCAAGGTTTAAATCAGCAATTGCAGTTGCAAGAATTGAGTGTAAGCCTATATAGCAGTAGTCTCAAGCTGCAAAAGCTCATATAGAATTCAAAGGAAAAGTTCCACATATTACATGAGTACTTGTTAGAGATGACCAACTGAGAAAAGAGCAAAGTACAAAGATCAAATATCTGAATCACTAATAATGCGGCTTACTTTATCCAAGGTTTCTATCAGCGATTGTAGTTGCAAAAATTGAGTGTAGGCCTATATAGCAGCAATCTCAAGCCATGATTACTCCACATACACCCAAACACACAAATACGTCTACTGGAGTGAACAAATGAGTACAGGGTAAGAAATGAACCTAACCAGTGGAATACTTGTCATCATTACTCCCTTGAAAGCAAGGCTCCGCTGCAAAGTAGTGAAACATTCAGTCACAACAAAAAGAAGATACTAAAATTCTTACAAACATAGCAAAGTTTCAGTGAGGCATACCAGATTGGAAACTTCCAAGGACTAGCTCAACCAACCCTTTCGCCGCTTTTGCACGAGCATTAATTATTGAAGATCCCGAGCTGGCTGTTTGGGCTGATTCTTTTTCCAAGAGCTTTAAGCATTTATCTGCGACCACTGATGAAGTATCATCCTATATAGGGAGATCATCTCCAGATAAATTGAGAGCAAACAAAAAGGAACTGTATTGCAAAGCACAAACGTAAGCAAGTCACTTACTTGCCCCATTTCCAAGTGCAATCCAACAAGAGCCTCCATTGCAGCAACTGTAACAAAGCAAAGTGCAAACCAATATCGCCATGATTTGCGACATAAATCTATACATACCAAAAGTCGATCTTTCTTAAAACAACACGAGAAGGAAAAAAGATTACCTTTCACACCCCAAGAAGGATTGCCTAAATCTGCAACACTCTGCAGCTTATCAATAGCTTCATCCAAATTACCCCTGAAACAAGAAAGGTATATAAGCAAACCTCCGGCTTTATCTCCGATGGATATTCTAATTTCCCCATGATCAAATGACAGAAACGAGATTACAAATCGCAACACGACCTCTCATACAAAAGAGTGGACATGGCAAGCAAGACCACTGATTTCGTGTTCTCAGCAACTTGGCCCTCACTGGGTTGGGTGGACAGACACTGCTCGAGCACAAGCATGCCCTGAGAATACGATTCATCTGCACAAGCACATTACACATGCCCCAATCATCGAACAAGAAAAGAAAGAAAGAAAACCAAGATTAGCCCTCCAATGAAAACTCGAAAAACACGAGGACGCAAGAAACCCCGGAAAGTCGCAACTTTGAGGGCCCGAATGAATCAGACAAGTACCTGATTTCTGGGACCTCGCGAGGTTGAGGGCGTAATCGACCATCTGAGACGCGACCGGGTTCAAGTCCAGACCTTTGATGCGGTCGTGCAAGAACCTGGAGGGTGGCGACGGCGGACGGCCAACGGAGGCGAGCCTTGCCACCCTCGCTAGGCCGGCGCGCGGCCCCAAGAACCTCGACGCGACACCCATCATCGCTGGAACCGCCGGCGTCGGTTCGCCGCAGATTGTACTGGGTTCTTCTCGGGGAAAATGGCGACAGGAAAAACCTCAGATCAAGAACTGGAAGGAGGGGTTTATCGTTGTTTGGGCAGGCAAATACGAGACGTCGTTTCTACGCTCGTGCCAATCCGAATGTCGCCACCGTATGGGCTTTCTCTCACCGCGCATCATGAGATGGGCTTTTCTTTTTGCGGCGGAGGGAGGGACCGTACAGTAATTTACATGATTTAGTGGCATAAGAGAATCTACAATGAAAAAAATTGAACATTATATAAAAAATTTAATTTCTATAATCACTAGAAAGAAATGCAGATGCAAATCTGGTAGCTTCAGGTTCGATGAGAAGATGCGAAAATGATGTTTCATGATCAAATTAGAATAATAGTGCTTTCAAAATGATATTTAGCAGAAATTACGATTACACCTTATGCAAAATCTATATATTCAAAACACCACAAAAAATATCAACATTTTCTTTCTAGCCACTCGACGCCACTTATCTATCTATAAGAACCAGCTCGAGAGTTTTCCCAAAATTCGATGTCACTAGACCTAAGTATTTGTTTTTAGGGATTTGCACAAGGTGATGCTAAATTTCAATTGGGCCTCTGTATTTCTTGAGAACTTTTTCTCTACTACCTAAGTCAAAGTATTTTCTATCATTTCTGACTTTCATTGGGATCAAATAGTATGACTAGAGAAGATTCAACCCAATCTAAAACAAATAATAGAAAATGGGGAAAATGTCTTCTCCTGAGATATCAAAGTCTCTATATCCTTTTATAATTATGATGAAAATTCTCACTTACCTCCCATTTGACACGTGATTTTTAGTGATAGAGGATGACTGGCACAACAATAGATAAACAAGAAAAAGGAGAGCTATAAAAAAGGGGGAAAATGAAAGAAAGAGTGGACCCTCGTAGATAACCAAATTCCGTCTCAGAAACCTAAGACGGAGATTAGCCGTATAGGACGCGAAGTCAAGCATAGGAAGATTGAATTGAGGCAAAATCTAAATATATATATATATATATATATATATATATATATATTAAAAAAAAAAGACCATATCAATTTGTCTTCGTTCTCTCCTCCTTTTAAATTCGTAGAGATCCTCTGTTTTTCACTGTACTCTGTTTTAGAACGAGCAGAGAAGATCTTGCCGATAGCAAAGGGGTTCAATTGCAGGCTCTTTCCCTCACTTTCTCTCCAGTCAAATCCCTTTCCCCGCCCGCCGCCGCGGCCGCCACCATCTTCATGTCGTCGTCCTCGGCTCAGATCATCGAGCACGTCGTCCTCTTCAAGGTCAAGGACAGCACCGACCCCGCCCTGGTCAACGCCATGGTCGACGGCCTCAACGCCCTCATCTCCCTCGACTCCGTCCTCCATATCGCCGCCAGCCCCGTCCTCCGTACCCCCGGATCCTCGTCCTCCCCCTCGACTTTCACCATCATCCTCCACGGTCGCTACCGGACCAACGACGACTTGGCCGCCTACTCTCACCACCCGGACCACGTGCGCGTGGTCAAGGAGCTCGGTTCGCCCATCCGCGAAGACATCATGGCCGCCGACTGGGTGACCGACCGCGTCCCCGAAGGCGCCGTCGCGCCGCCCCCAGGGTCCGTCGTCAAGGTGAGCCTCCTCAAACTGAAGGAGGGAGCGGGGGATGAGGCCAAGGGCGAGGTGCTATCCGCAGTGGCCGAGGGGATTAGGGACGGGCTGGGTGGGATCGAGCAGGCGACGTGGGGCGAGAACTTCTCCCCTTTGCGCTCCAAGGGGTTCTCGATCGGGTCGCTCGTGGTGTTCAAGGGCGTGGAGGAGATGGAGGCTGCGGCGGCGGCGGCTGCAGCTGCTGCCGCGACGGCAGGTCCACGGCAGGAGGAGGTCGGGAAGCATGTGGACGGCATGATCTCGGTGGAGTACGTGGTGCCGCATCCGAAGCTGGCGAGTGTGAGTATCTGATGGGAACGTCGTGTGTTTGTGTCGTATGTTTGTATCGCTTCTTGCTCGGCCTTTTTCTGACTTCGAGGGTAGACTACTTGTGTAAGCTGCGTGTTTGTTGTATGAATATCAACCAAAACGTTGTTGTTTCGTCTTGTTGTTTGAATTTCCCGTGGCATATGGAATAAGATGAATTGAGATCTAATGCAGTACCGTGCCATCTCTTCCGCCGTTCTTATTTTATTCCTTGCTGTCTGTTTCTGTTTGGGAGTACTTAATTTTTCCACCAATTATTGTGCTTAGTGGTGGGGAGACATGAGATAACAATTGACCTAAAACTAATCCAATCTAGGATTAATATCTCCCCTAAACTAAGCCCACTGAAATCGACTTAACCCTAGCAACAACTAGACAAAACAACCTCACAATAAAAAAATATAACTCTAAAATGATAAGGAGATAAAAACAATAAATATGTCGAGATTTTACGTGAAAATTCAATGAGGAAAAACTCACAGACCACCCAAAAACTTTCACTAATCATTGAAAGTAATAGGATATACAAAATGTTTTTCTCTAGTCATATACAATAATGATAGGCTTAATACTAAGTGGATTAACACAAAGCAAAATAAGAAAACTATAATTGCGATCGGAGAATTTGGATAAGATTCTCAACAAACGAGAAAAATTCATAGCCCTCAATCTCATAAATAATAACCTAAAATTTAAGTCAATTTTGTCAACATTTGGCCGTCAAATCGTTGCCAGGAGCCGCTGCTTTGGAGCCCTTCTTCTCCGGTGCGTTGCTCTCGGTGAGCCGCCCTGTGTCTCCTCTCTTATCACTCGGTCTTGGCCACACACACCAACAGCACTCACCTTTTTCTCTCGTTTGCTTTTTTGCTTTTCGACTCTTACTCCTTTCCCTTTTTTGATATGCTAGGGCCCCAAATAGGGGTCGACCCAGCCAACGCCTAGCGATGGCATACAGTAACTAGCTAGTACGAAAGATGGATGGTGGCCGACTGTCTTGGCGGCTGCGGCAGCGGTGGCAGCGGCGGTCTTTCCGCTGTGGTCAGCAGTGGTTTCACTGGAGGTGGCGACGTCAAGTGACTTCGGCAACCACATGGCACGGTGGCTATGGGTGGCGAATGCAGAGAAGAGAGCAGGGTGAGAGCTTTACATCAAATTTTACTATGATCATTTGGTGAGCGATATTTTCACGAGGGGATGATCATAATTGTGGGTATTGCTGTTAGTAGTATGCCCTAAATTAACTTATTAATAAATAATTTAAAAAAAAAAAAAAAAGTAAAGCTTCATGCATGTGCACGAATTCGTGCACATGCACGTAAAAGCGTAATGGTCAGCGGTTGCTGACCATTATGCACGTAGCATTGATGGTCAGCAACCGCTGACCACCATGCCACAATCGTGCATGAGCGGTTGCTCATGCACGATGGTCGTGCATGAGCAACCGCTCATGCATGATCGTCCACTATGGACGATCAGCAACGGTTGCTGATCGTCCATTGATCAGCAAACGTTGCTGGTCATTTTTGATATAAAATGAGTGAGGGACGAGTGTAAAAGAGCTGCTGAAAAATTGAAAAAGACTTCGTGTGTATTGTCTTCTTGTTCCGGATCCGCTCTTCACCATGAACAAATATTTAGAGTTCTCTAGTTGCTGAATATTGAGAAAAAGTGTGCGTGTGTTCTTGTGTCTTTGAGACACGAGGAAGAGAAACAATTCTCTCGTTCGGGCCGTGACTATTATACATCAAGAATACGACGGATTCTTTCCACGTGATTGCTAGCACGATCGAAGTTGTGGATATCCGAAAGTTCTCTCCTCCGTTCGACGTTCGTTGTTGGTGTGTCCGAACTAGAGGTCCGACGCTTGTGGGACTCAAATTGTAGAACAACCGAACCGACTCGTTTCAAAGTGCACTTCGAGAGGTATTTCGTTTAACTCCCTTTTATGTTTAGATTTTTGATTAAAACGCACGAACAACGCCTAAGGAGAATCATGTGTAATATTTATCTTTTGTTTCCGCTGCGTTTATTTCGTTAATTTTCTTATACATGATTCATGAAATCCCATTAGTGGTATCAGAGCCAACCTTAGGCGTTTTCGTGCGTTTAATTGATTTATAGTTCAAATATGTTTTTGCGTTCTAATGGGCAATTTATTTTGTTAAGAGAATTGGTTCTCTTACTCTTATGTGGCCTATAGAAGTTGATTAATTTATATGATAAATTTAATCAACTAAGCAAAAAATTAGAACTAAATCAATTTTGAATCAAAAATCCGTAATTTGTTATACTTTGTGTTTATATTCTACAAGTGATATGCAGAATTTTATGCATGCCTTCCAGAGCTTTAAATTTTGAATTTATGGCTCATAAGGAAGGGTGGTGATCATGGAAAAATCCCTAAATGTTGTGATTATTGTATGGATGAATGTATGATGATTACAGGTATTCTTTTTGGGGATGTAATTATTAAATGGAGGCTGCGTCCTTCCTTTTATATTTATTTTTATGAAATGTAATTTTAGTATAGTATTTCAATTATTGATGTAAATACTACAAGAGAGGAGGAGCCATTGGAGGAGCCATTAAACCGGTGAGCTCTTTAGGCCCGGTCTTTGAAGAGTTCAAAGATTGAAGAAAAGTGAAGAGCAGGTCCATATAATTAAAACATTAAAATGGCTAAATGGGTCTCTTTGGCTCGAGACCCATTGAACCATAATTCCATGATCACCACATAGGATAGATATTATGTGATATCTATTTATTTATTGTGTTTATGGTATCGTGCATGTTAAACCGGTTAATGTGCAAAGTGAGACCGTTAATAACGACCCAAATCTCCTTACAAAGAATATTAAGTCGAAACGGGTTTCGGACTCGTGGCCTTCCATCGTCGTGGTTTGATCCAATATTATAGTGGTTAATTAACCGGTTATGGATACATAGGGGTTAATTACCATTTATAATATTGGACCACTCCATTATGCATATGATGCTGTGGGGTTGGAGCCAAATGATTTCCAATAACTGTTAGGTGAGGGAATTATTTGTGTTTTCAATACTTGCATGAGACGATGGGCTAGACTTAACTATGATCATGATGCCAATAACTGTTAGGTGAGGCTTTCATGGTCTAGAGGCCGAAGTTATGATTGGGACTCGCATATGATGTGTTGAACAAGCTGGTTCACTCACTAAGTTCATAGGACACCAATAACTGTTAGGTGAGGTGGACTTTGGACTAGTGGGACTCAATCCCCACTAGTAATCTTTACCCAACAAAGATTACCGCTTCCCATCTTAAGGAGTATGGGATTCGAATATAAATTTAGTGGGAGGATCTATTTCATTTAAAGGCCAAAATGAAATAGTTACTTTGAAAGATACAACGGCTAACAATTTATTTTCTGCAACAGATATATTATTACTCTGAAAATGGTGACCACAAACCCACTCGCTTCTATACTTGACAAGAATTGTTTGACTGGACCCAATTTCACCGATCGGGTGAGGAATTTGAGAATTGTTCTCAATTCAGAAAAAATTGGGTATGTGCTTGATGAAAAGATGCCAACCTCCTTTCCCGAGGGTGGGACCCAAGAGGAGCGTGTCACTTATGATAAGTGGCGTGATGATGACTTAAAAGTTAGGTCATATATGCTTGCTTCTATGAATAATGAATTACGAAGAAGTATGAATCTATGGAAGATCTTTGGGTCGATCATTTTGCACTTAAAGGAATACTTTGATGAGAATGGTCGAACCTCTAGATATGAGATATCTAAGGCATTGTACCGTATGAGGATGGCTGAAGGATCATCTGTTAATGATCATGCTTTGAAAATGATCGGCACATTGAAGAATTGGCTAGGCTGAATCTCGTTATGGACAATGAGTTAGTCTGTGGATTTGATCCTCCATCTTTACCCGATTCCTTCTCGGTTTTGTCCAAAACTTCCACATGCATAAGATGGAGAAAACTCTTGCTGAGTTACATAGCATGCTGGTAGTTTATGAGAAGGAAATGCATAACACGAGGCCAAATGTAGTGGCTATGGCTAAGGCTTCTTCTTCAAAGGGTAAGACCGTTTTAAAGAAGAATAAATGGAAGAGGCCCAAACCTGTTGTGCAACCAAAACCCATGATTGATAAAGGGAAATGTCATTACTGTGGTGTCAAAGGGCACTGGAGGAGGAACTGTAAGAGGTACCTCGCGAGCTTGAAGGTCAAGCCCAAGAACCGACCTTATGAAGGTATGGTGTCTATGCTTATTGAAACCAATCTTATGGTTAGTGCTGAATCCAGCTCATGGGTTCTAGATTCTGCTGCAACTTCACATATTTGTATGTCTTTGCAGAACTGAAATAAGCGAGGATGCTAGGGCGAAATGAGATTGTCTCGACGTTTGCCAATGGAGCAAGAGTTGCTGCATTAGCTATAGGGACTTTTCGTTTATGTTTGCCTTCTGGACATGTAATGGTATTAAAGAACTGTTTGCATTATAAGAATGCTGTTAGGAACATCATCTCGTACCTCGTTTGGGTAAAGAGAATTATGAATTTTCTTTTGTTGATGATGTATGTTCTATTTATCATAATAGAATATGTGTTGGTTCTTGCATATTAACCAACAATCTTTATACCATTACAATGTCCGGTAATGTGATTACCAATGTCAATAAGCAAAATAGAATTGATATAAATGCCATAACTAATAAACGCCCTAGAGACGGTCCAAATAAAAAGTATGTTTGGCATCTCCGATTAGGTCATATTGAGAAGACAGAATTAACAAGTTGAGTACGATGGATACATTGATCCTTCAAATTTTGAATCATACTCGACTTGTGAGGCATGTCTTCTAGGAAAAATGACCAAAGCGCCTTTGTGGGACAAAGTGCGCGAGCCGCCGACATATTAGGATTAATACATACGGATGTATGTGGACCAATTAATGAATCTGCTAGAGGCGGTTATAATTACTTCATTACCTTCACCGATGATCGGTCACGGTATGGTTATTTATACCTCATGAAGTATAAATCTGAATCCTTTGAAAAGTTCAAGGAATTCAAAGCTGAAGTTGAGAAACAAACAGGAAAATGTATTAAGGCTCTTCGATCGATCGAGGAGGTGAATACCTTAGTACCGAATTCTGGACTTTCTTAAAGAGAATGGCATTTTATCACAATGGACACCTCCCGGAACCGTAACATAATGGTGTATACGAACGAAGAAATCGTACTTTATTAGATATGGTACGATCTATGATGAGTTACACCGATTTGCCAATATCCCTTTGGGGATATGCCCTTGAGACAGCTGTATATATACCGAATAGAGTGCCGTCCAAATCTGTTCCAACTACGCCCTATGAGATATGGCATAGTAGGAAACCTAGTCTTAATCATATTAAGATTTGGGGTTGTCCAGCTTTTGTGAAAAAGCTGAAAATGGAAAAATTGGAGGCAAGATCCGAACAAGGTCACTTCATTGGATATCCAAAGGAAACTCTTGGATATTATTTCTATTTTCATTCAGACCAAAGAATTTTGGTATGCAAGCACGCTTCCTTTTTGGAGAATCAGTTCGTCCAAGAAAGTGGTCTTTGGGCGGAAAATAGTCTTACAAGAAGAAAATAATGAAGTATCAAACAACCGAGTTCGAGATACCAATCTCTCGATTCGGTGGGAGCTTCGATACACAACCTCTTAGGAGAAGTGCGAGAACGTCTCGCCCACTGCCGTTATAGACACTCGGTTGATCATATTGAACCATTATTCATTGTGAATGATAGTGATCAACCCGGTGATCCTAAAACCTATGAGGAGGCGATGTTGGACATCGATTATGGTAAATGGCTAGAAGCCATGAAATCCGAAATGGATTCAATGTATTCCAATGAGGTTTGGACCTTGACTGACCTGCCTGATGGTATTGTACCAATTGGCTGTAAATGGATCTTCAAGAGGAAGATGAATGTTGAAGGTCAAATTGGAATTTATAAAGCACGGCTGGTGGCGAAGTTATGATTGGGACTCGCATATGATGTGTTGAACAAGCTGGTTCACTCACTAAGTTCATAGGACACCAATAAGCTGTTAGGTGAGGTGGACTTTGGACTAGTGGGACTCAATCCCCACTAGTAATCTTTACCCAACAAAGATTACCGCTTCCCATCTTAAGGAGTATGGGATTCGAATATAAATTTAGTGGGAGGATCTATTTCATTTAAAGGCCAAAATGAAATAGTTACTTTGAAAGATACAACGGCTAACAATTTATTTTCTGCAAAGATATATTATTACTCGAAAATGGTGACCACAAACCCACTCGCTTCTATACTTGACAAGAATTGTTTGACTGGACCCAATTTCACTGATGGGTGAGGAATTTGAGAATTGTTCTCAATTCAGAAAAATTGGGTATGTGCTTGATGAAAAGATGCCAACCTCCTTTCCCGAGGGTGGGACCCAAGAGGAGCGTGTCACTTATGATAAGTGGCGTGATGATGACTTAAAAGTTAGGTCATATATGCTTGCTTCTATGAATAATGAATTACAGAAGAAGTATGAATCTATGGAAGATGCTGGGTCGATCATTTTGAACCATTATTCATTGTGAATGATAGTGATCAACCCGGTGATCCTAAAACCTATGAGGAGGCGATGTTGGACATCGATTATGGTAAATGGCTAGAAGCCATGAAATCCGAAATGGATTCAATGTATTCCAATGAGGTTTGGACCTTGACTGACACACCGATGGTATTGTACCAATTGGCTGTAAATGGATCTTCAAGAGGAAGATGAATGTTGAAGGTCAAATTGAATTTATAAAGCACGGCTGGTGGCGAAAGGATATCGTCAAAAGAAGGAATTGATTATGACGAAACTTTCTCACCTGTGGCCATGCTAAAATCCATTCGGATTATGTTGGCTATAGCTGCACACCTTGATTATGAGATATTCCAGATGGATGTCAAAACGGCTTTTCTAAATGGTTTTCTCGATGAGGACATCTATATGGAACAGCCACGGGGTTTTGAATCCAATAGTGAAAAAAGAAGGTGTGTAAGCTTAAGAGATCCATTTATGGACTCAAACAAGCCTCCGAAGTTGGAACATTCGTTTTGATGAGGTAGTCAAATCGTTTGGCTTCATCAAAAATCCGGATGAACCTTGTGTATACAAGAAGATCAGTGGGAGTGCAATTGCATTTCTAGTTTTGTATGTTGATGATATACTTTTGATTGGAAATGATGTACCAATGATATCATCAATAAAACTATTCTTGTCACAGAAATTCTCCATGAAAGATTTAGGAGAGGCAACCTACATTTTAGGTATCAAGATCTATAGAGATAGATCAAGACGATTGATTGGCCTCTCACAATCTACGTACATAGACAAAGTGTTAACACGGTTTAACATGCAATGTTCCAAGAGAGGATTATTGCCTTTTAGGCAAGGGATCCGTCTTTCTAAGGAGATGTGTCCCAACACTCCTGAAGAAAGAGAGCGGATGGCAAAGATACCATATGCATCCGCTATTGGAAGCATAATGTATGCTATGCTATGTACTAGACCGATATTGCGCATGCTGTAAGTATTACCGGCGAGATATCGGTCCGATCCAGGGAGAAGAGCACTTTGGATAGCAATCAAGAATATTCTTAAGTACTTGCGAAGGACTAAAGATTTATTCTTGATATATGGAGAAGGAGAATTTAAAGTTGTAGCTTATACTGATTCCGATTTTCAATCGGATCCTAATGATTATAAGTCTACATCTGGGTTTGTCTTTACATTCAATGGTGGTGCAGTTAGTTGGAAAAGTTCCAAACAAAGTATAACTGCTGATTCCACCACTGAGGTAGAGTATGTAGCTGCTTCTGAAGCAGCAAAGGAAGCCGCTTGGATGAAGAAGTTTATTTCTGAACTTGGAGTTGTTCCTTCAATTGAGCAACCGATCACATTGTTTTGTGACAACAATGGGGCAATAGCTCAAGCTAAGGAACCAAGGTCTCACCAAGTCCAAGCATATTGAGAGACGCTTCCATCTCATCGAGAAATTGTTGGGAGAGGTGATATCGCCTTGCAGAAAATTGCCTCAACAGAAAACGTGGCAGATCCTTTCACTAAGGCCTTACCTCGTCGCTTTTGAAAGACATATTGACAAAATGGGTTTGAGGTACTGCACAAGCTGGCTTTAGTGCAACGGGAAATTGTTGGATGTATGCCCTAAAGCTACTATGTAATAGTTACATATTAGGGATTTCAGTTGTACTTTCATTATTATTATTTAATTAATGGCAACGACGTATTCATTCATTTGTCCAATTATTTTATATTGATGAATGATTCCATAAGATCGGTTGCAACTAGACCTATTCTTGAGACGTCAAGAATATATGTGACGGGTTCATAGTTAGACTGAATCTTTAAATTGTTCCCGGTCGATGGATTATTAAGTGGATATTAATAATCCTGTTGAGACCGGTGTGTTCTTAACTTCGCCATTAAGTATTGGATACTTAAGGGAATGATGAGTCACATGTCATTGGGTATTATGATGCCCGAGTTAGAACACAGGTGTTTGTATTAGACAAATTCACTGAACGTGACGCATATGGAACGATTAGCGACATGGAAGCTTTTAGCGTGGTCAATGTCTAATTGTTCATGCTTTGGTCTTGTGCAAATAATCCTTAGACTGAGGCACGGTGTTAACTTGTGTATCGAACAACTATGGTTCACGGGTGCACATAATGCCGGGTCGTCGATCCGTCTTTATACTTGATGGTCATAGTTTGTTCATATACGAAGTTACACGTGTGCGCAATATGGAATCTGTCTCCTTGTTATATGCAAGGTATGATAATGATGTCCTATGCGATCTAATTGTGACTTTGCATTGAAATCCTCGGCCGGGGTTGTAATCGAGAATAAATTGTTTATGTCTCGAATAAAATGCATGTCAATTAGATTTGTGCATATGATCGAATTAATGACTTGACAAATATTCCATGGTCTTTGTTTGATCGGGACATAGTAAGACAGAGGGATTCAATTACACTGTAGCCAAAGCTGACAGGTTCATTATGTTCTTAAAGTATTCACACTATCTGAGTAGCCATGATATATTGCTAGATGTCAATCGTGGCTTGTAGGACCTAAAAGATTAATCGGGACAATTAATTCTTTTGGAAGTACTAATGTGTTAGTACAAGTCTTACTACCAGCTTAGTGATGAACCTAGGGATGTCACACACCATAAACAACTAGAGTGACGTGGAACAAGAGAGAAATATTATTGCAAATATGTTTGCAATTATTGCATCGAATTGAGTCGATTTGAAATTAAATTAAATGAGATTTAATTTAATTTGTATTATAGTCACGAGCCTATTTGCATATGATGCACACGATGCACACGCATGCCCAAAGTGGATATATGTTAACATACCAAATAAGTTGGCTTTAGTGCAAGTGGGAGATTGTTAGTAGTATGCCCTAAATTAACTTATTAATAAATAATTTAAAAAAAAAAAAAAAAAGTAAAGCTTCATGCATGTGCACGAATTCGTGCACATGCACTGAAGCGTAATGGTCAGCGGGTTGCTGACCATTATGCACGTAGCATTGATGGTCAGCAACCGCTGACCACCATGCCACAATCGTGCATGGTCGTGCATGAGCAACCGCTCATGCATGATCGTCCACTATGGACGATCAGCAACGGTTGCTGATCGTCCATTGATCAGCAACCGTTGCTGGTCATTTTTGATATAAAATGAGTGAGGGACGAGTGTAAAAGAGCTGCTGAAAAATTGAAAAAGACTTCGTGTGTATTGTCTTCTTGTTCCGGATCCGCTCTTCACCATGAACAAATATTTAGAGTTCTCTAGTTGCTGAATATTGAGAAAAAGTGTGCGTGTGTTCTTGTGTCTTTGAGACACGAGGAAGAGAAACAATTCTCTCGTTCGGGCCGTGACTATTATACATCAAGAATACGACGGATTCTTTCCACGTGATTGCTAGCACGATCGAAGTTGTGGATATCCGAAAGTTCTCTCCTCCGTTCGACGTTCGTTGTTGGTGTGTCTGAACTAGAGGTCCGACGCTTGTGGGACTCAAATTGTAGAACAACCGAACCGACTCGTTTCAAAGTGCACTTCGAGAGGTATTTCGTTTAACTCCCTTTTATGTTTAGATTTTTGATTAAAACGCACGAACAACGCCTAAGGAGAATCATGTGTAATATTTATCTTTTGTTTCCGCTGCGTTTATTTCGTTAATTTTCTTATACATGATTCATGAAATCCCAACAATTGCATGGGGAGATATGTGAAATATGGCGTGCAGGACATGCTAGATGACGTGGTCTAAAGAGAACAACTAAAGGAGCAATCACAGGAGCCTAATGCAGAGGCTTGAAAAAGAAAAAGTTAATGGTAGGAGCATGCCAATGACTGAGTGTCAGAGCTGTGAAGTCCCCTAGATGCGAAATTTCCAACAACAAGCTCAAGATCTAAGCTCCAAGGAATCCCTGCAAAAGCTCTCTGCTATTTTCCCCTCAATCTGAGATTGCAGAGATAATTTATGTTGTCGGAGACAGGGGCATCGATAAGGTGTCATGATGAAGATTTACAAAGGATGGGAAGCTTGAGAAGCATTTGAGTGAAAGAATGTGTGCAGATATGGTCGAGAAGGAAATTGCATCTGACAGTTTACATGGTGACGGTAAGTGGGGATTGAGAATGGTCTTGCAAATGCTTGTTTGAACTCAATTCAAGATCAATTTGCCGTCTGAATTATCCAATTTATTGATGCCAAACGAGATAGATAACAACTCACATCACTCCACCATGTTTAACTTCGTACAGTAAAAAATTACGCGGACTTCTAATTGGCTCAACAGAGAAGCGAATAACAAAGATGGGTTTCTGATAATCGATTGCACTGTTTCCTGTTCATGACAAGCATCAGATTCCTAGCTTGGGGAGGACAATTATTTCAGGCGGAACGGAATCTTTGACCAGTGTGTTAAAGCCATTGAATATGTCAAAAGTGGAACCTCTGATCCATTCGGTGTCGAGTCTTCTCACATACAAATTTCTGTGCATTTGTTTTAAGAGGGGATGGACATTCATTTGAATCTCATTCCCAACGGATGACAGTTTCAAACTGAACAGCATAACAGAGAACGAGGAAAACCAACATCCGATTCCGTTGCCATCTCCAATTCGCATTGATTTGTTCCTTTAACAGAGATGCTAATCTAATTGAAGGAAATATACTTATATTTGTCTGGAACAAGACCCAACTCAGAAATGTACTAAAAGCACTCCCACTACTGAACTTAGCACTTATGGCTGCTCTTCCTGTTCACTCCACATCAAATTGGGGGGCAAAAGGTGATCACATACCTTGACGCCCTGCATCTATTGAGACTAGAGGAGTCATCGAAAGCGTAACTATAGGCTTTGGGGCAAACAGCCTTGAACAGATTAGCAAATACGGTTGGCTTGCAGGTGTTGGGATTCGAGTACATGCCGGTGCAGCAATACTTAGCCGATTGCATCGCCAAGCAGGCGCTCTTGCACCCGACGACCCTGTCACCTTTCCTCACCTCCAATGCCGAGGGGCAACACACGTTCAAATCGACCTCACATGAGGCGACGCCGCATCCGACCCCACCCCCGACCGGCTTCATCGACACCGGCAGGTTGAACCCGTCCACCAGGCTGACGTCGTAGAAATGCAGGGGCGAGCTGGCGGATCCGAGCGTCATCTCCACAACTGTCGCTGGAGGGGTTCCGCCCGTGCCCTGGCAATGCAGCAGGCCAGAGCAGTCGCCCGTGTCACACGACCCCTTCCCAGCCCCGTCGAAGCAGCAGCCTTGCCTGCCCCAGATCCTGCCTGACCACTTCTCAGGCACATCGAGCACGACCTCCTCGCCACTGGTGAGGATGAAGCCGCCTTCCCGGGGGGAGGGGTGGCCCGCACCACCAAGGATGCCGGGCCATATGGTCTCGTTGCAGTTGTTGACTAGAATTAGCTGTGCCCCATCTGCATAAACAAGAAAAGACAGCACGTGAAATTATACTCACGCTAGCGAGCGGAATCATCTCCAACCAGTCTTTCAGATGAGAAGGAAGGGAACATAAACATACTTGAAACAGAGAGGGAAGTCAGCAAATGGAGGAGGATTGGTATGAAAAGTGATGTTGACATTTCTCTCTCTTTCTCAACAACTGGAGCCGTGCTTGTGATACAATGGTCGATGCGTACAGAAGGTGAAAGACAGAGTTAGAAAGAGAGAGAGAGAGGGAGAGGGAGAGTGGCTTGAAAACCGCAAGGTCATGGGGGGGTTAATAGATAGTGGAAGCGCCAAGGAAACGGTCCATGCAAGTGGGATTAGATTTAGGAGCAGGGAAAGTAGCAGGGGAGTGATGAGCGGCGGTTTGTCACTCAACCTTTCTCGGGGTTTCTCTACGATTTTCTTAGTAGCTTCTTGGTTTTCGCTTTAGCGGGCATATATTCATTGCTTGGGACGAGGGGCTCCTTCCTCTTTTCTCCTTTCGCCCCGTTAAAGCTTAATTAAGAACTGGGGATCAGCTCCAATCCTCAGAGACAAGGATAAAAGACTAGACAACCACGTTGGATCTAATGATGATGCTACACCATAAGCATGTGCATGTGCACAAAAAGAAGAGCGGGGATGATGATGGTGCATGAAGTGAGGAGGGATTAGTGGAAGAAAAGTGGACGCCGGTTAATTTTTATTTAATTGCCACGATTACCTTTAATCATACATAACCGTCCATAACTTCCTTTTCAATTAAAAAAAGTATTTAATGGTATATAAAGATGATGTGGAGATATCCATTATGGCCATGAGTTTTATGGGGGTCTAGGAATTTGAAGGCAACAGATGAGTGACACGAACCATTTATACCAGACATGCGCTCACCTCGCGCCGGCATGAATTGAGATTAAGGCATATATTATGGTTGGGTTTTATTAAGTGTTGCGCAAGATGTCTTAAAACTTACATGTATCTTAATTAATGAAATTACTGATTATGGACGAACATGTTTACTACTAGGAACCACATATGAGTTCACTAAAATCTTCGGTACTAGTAAGGTCGATGTATATGTCAGTAGATGACAACAACGCGAGTCTTTCTCCAGGATTGTGTGAGCAATTCTCCTATAAAGAGAGGATTTTTTCATATAAATTTGCAAATTCATGGGTTAAAATGTTGCATAAATATATGAAAGCTTCAAAAGTTATATGTTTGAGTGATTGCCGTAACTAAAAAATGATATGTAAGGTTTCGGGTTATTTCTTTTTTCAACTCTTTGCTGGGGAAATATTTGTCTGCTATCCGAACATGATTTTATTTTATTTTTATTTATGAACATGATATTATTTTATTTTTACTTATTCAAATAAATAAAAACAACAAAAAAAAAAAGTGAATAAAAGAAGGGAAAATTACAGAATATGCAATATAGCCTTGAACTTAATGTGGTCCGTGAATTGTAACTCAATGTATGTGATTAATAATTTTTAATTTGTTCAATGTGGTTCTTGAGCTTTTGGTACATGTTCAATTTAATCCCTAAACTATAGGAAAATATTCAATAGTGTCCTTAAATTTGAATTAATCGAAAGACAATTTTGAATATTTTCATATAGTTTAGGGATAAGTTAAATATGTATAAAAAAATCCAATTACTACATTGAACAAATAAAAAGTTCATGGACTACATTGCATATTTGATCAAAGTTTAGAAACTATTTATGTCATTATCCCATCAAAGAATTGATTAAGCAGTGACATCCTTTTTTAAGCTATACTTTACGCAACAACGAATGTCGCCAAAAATGAACAAGAAGAAAAGTGATTGGGTTTTTGGTATCAACCCCGGATTACAAAATGAATAAAGGTCGTTTAAAATCATACATGAGTTAAGGCCTATTTTTGCGTAATATTCACCTCATTAAATCGCAAGCACCTGCATCATCAACTTTTCATCCAAACTGCAAACAAAGATTGGGATTGTGTTTGGGGGGGTGTTGGGGGCGTTGAAATGTCTACATTAGATCAATTCAAAGCTCAAAAAAAGTAAATGTTTGAAAGAAATTAGGGGAAAAAATGAGAACTCCTCAATCGTAATGGAAATTGCAACCTTTTTTTCAACTGATCTTACGCAGAGAGAAAAGAGATTTTAAAAAATTGCACTTACAATTATAAGCGTATTGTCTAATGTGCAATCAAGTCCTAAACATTTGCAAAGAGAAATTTAAAAAAAATTGCACTAACAATTATAACCGTATTGTCTAATGTGCAATCAAGTCCTAAACATTTGCAAAACGTGTAATCAAGTCATAAGCATTTTGGATCCATTCAATCAAGTCCTCTTAGCCATCACCTAAATTAATGTGCTGATGTAGCGCATTTAAAATCAAGGTGGTATGTTTTAATATTTTTTAGCGCAGGAGAAAGTCAAAAGTTTTTTAAAAAATTATATAGAATTGGACAATTGGACAATGACCGGTGGTGGACAAGGGCTTATCTCTCCTTATCCAGAAGACTCGTCAGGATCTAGAGCTCCCTGACGTGGCCCTTATCCACGAAGCCGCGACCAAATCCACTTCGATTCTCTAATCTCTGTATCTACAAAACCCACATTTTCCTAAAGTCACAATTTCAACCCTCCAAAAAATGGCATCACCCGCTCCTCCGCCGACGGTTTTACGCTCTAATCCACTGATTCAGCCGGCCAGAACGGCTTGCATTTCACTGTCGTCCTCCGTCGGCAGATCGTTGGCCAATCAGATGTTGGCAAAGAAGAAGAGGAGGAGCCTGGCGGTGGTTGCAGCAGTCGGCGACGTCTCGGCCGATGGCACGACGTACCTGATTGCCGGCGCGGCCGTGGTGGCTCTGGTCGGAACTGCCTTCCCCATTCTCTTCTCCCGCAAGGACACGTCAGTATTCCGATTCCCCCACGCTCTCTCTGGATTCGTGAGCTCGCTCCTTTCTTACTAATTCTCCTTGCTGATAACGTTGATACATCAATTAGATATCTAACGCTCAAAATTCAAGCCGAGCTTATACTGAGGATGTATAGATTCTGAATCTAGAGGACGGCAATCGTAACTGATAGTTTTTTCCCTCATATATCCTGCTATCTTTATTGTACGTCAACCGATTTCATCAGCTGCTCGTGAATGACTTGTGACTGTAATGCTGTGCACAGGTGTCCTGAATGCGACGGTGCTGGTTTTGTCCGGCAGTCGGCGGCGACGTTGAGAGCCAATGCCGCGAGGAAGGACCAATCTCAGATTGTGTGCCAACGTTGCAATGGCCTCGGCAAGCTCAACCAAATCGACAAATAAACAAAGAGATTTCCAAGATTTGTGCTTCTGCTTGTAATTACCATCTTCATGACAAGCCACACTTTCTAGCTGTAATACTACAACTCTGCTGCTTCCGTCTTCATTGTTTAATTTCTCCTGTATCTCATGACATTTGTGAGAACAATGTTGACTGTTCTAAATGTTTAAACATTTAAACTATTAAGGGAAAGCATGCTTTAACCATTAAATATTCTAACAAATTGCCCTAGGTCAAGGCCTTACTAAGACCACGCCGTTGTTTGTATCTTGGGCGACCTCAAGGAGACTGTTAACCTCAAGTAACCTCGAAACAGGCGGTTGCGTAGGTCGGGGCGTCATAGTTGCTATCGAAGCGATGGGGAGGATAGATGAGAAGAGTAATTATGTAAGGCTAGGTTCCACGTCTTATTCATTGATCCTCTTATTGATAGGGTATAAATATAGAATAGAAGTCGTAAATATAGAAGCTAATTTTAAGTAGAGGGGATCTCGATCCATTGTGTATTTAGTGGTACTCCTCCATCAAATTGTGCGAGAAAACTTACCAAATTAGCAACCTGTGATAAGAATGGACTTGGCTAGATCAAAAGAAGTTTTGACATGATTAGTTTTTAAGGAAAATGAGATCATGTCTTTCCTTGCTTATCCACTATAGACAGGACATTGGTGTTGCTTAATGCTTACTTCAAAAGCTTTGTGGGAGCTTTACCTTTAATTTACTTTCTATGGTCACTATAACATCTCTAATGTTAGCCCAAGTTGTACTTGGGTCCATATTCAATATGACCCCCATGCCTCATTAGCCCGTTTACAGAGGCTTATGTTTTTGGTGAATAGTCGCCCAGGCCTAAGCCCGGGCCTGATCTTTCTTTGTTAAATGGTCAAGTTAGCCCCACCCATAGAAGGGATCAATCCCTGCGAAGTTGATAATAAATGCAGCTTTTGTTTAAACTGGATGAAAAAATGTTGATGTAAAGAAACATTTAGGTTGATTTGAAATCTGCAATGGAACGTTATTTTTCCGTTATTACTTTTTGGGTCGGGGCGTAGGTACACATTTAGCGACGGCCCTTCCACTGGGCACCATCAGCTGGGTTCTCTTTGCAAATGCTTTCTCTATTAACTGTAGCGCTTGCCTAAGATCTAGCCATAGGAGAACTAGTAACAGAGTTTTTCCCTTCTTTTGCTACCCATCTTCTTTTACAGAAACTTTTTTTTTATGTGTATTTCGATAATAAATTTGTAATAGATATTTTTATATATTACAAATTCGTCAAATAGAATTCTACATATTTTGGTAATAAATGGGTAAAAGTAGTTGTTGTGTATGTATAGATCTTGTTCCCATTTTAAAGCAAAGAAAAATAGCGAGATTCTTTATCCTAGGAAAATTGGGATATCCTAGGACAATTGGGATGTAAATAGTCTAACTCAGGTGTTTTGCCCAACCACGGTCCAAGCCATCCTCCGGATTCATATTCCAACCTCCATTGGGTGGATAAACCAATATGGTAGCCAACTATTGATGGAATTTTTATGGTTAAATCCGCTTATAAGCTCATTAAGATACATATAGAGAATGACCCCAACTTTGGAATGTGGAATGAAATATGGAAAGCTAGAGTTCATGAGAGGCACAAGATGATGTTTTGGAGGACAACAGCTAATGTCTTGTCTTGTAGAGCTAAACTGGGTAGGCAATTTCACATTCCATGTCTTTCAAGCCTATTGTGTGGAGAATTCAAAAAAAAAAAAAAAACTTTAGTCCATCTATTCACAGCATGTCCTTTCGCTCAGATTTTATGGAGACAAAGTCCTAGGGATATCATCTCTTATGCTTGGAACTTCTTGACACCGGAGAAAATGATCAACCACTTTCTTGACCCGAGTGGATTGCTTAGAGATTGGGCTTTGATTACAAACTCTTCACCCTCTTTATAACAATTCTATGCACTGGAATGTGGTGCTATAGGAATGCCATATTACGTGATCAAGTTATTCAAACTTCTTCCCAAGCAATTAAGTTGGTTTCACAAGAATTTATGGAAAAAATGACAAAGGAGCCATTGGTATCACTACACGATCGGCTAGTGGCTCAATTGTCCAAGTTTGGACAAGGAAAGGACGTTGGAACTCACCAGTGGAAGCAGAAGCATCAACTCTCCTTTTCACCTGCAATTATGCTAAGTCCCTCGGATTCCAAAAAATGATTTTTGAAAGTGATTGCAAAGTCTTGATTGATGCCATTCAACAAAAGTGGCTTTGCCCTTGGAGTGTTTAGCCTTTTGTTGCAAATTCTCACTTCCTACTTCAGGAAAATCCTAGTTAGAGCTTGCCTGGACCCAAAGATCCAAGAATGGAGCTGCTCATGTGCTTGCAAAATGGGCTTTTAATCAAATAGACACTACATCATCTTTTCTTTTCCATGATCTCCCGTCTAGAGTTAAAAATATTGTATTAATCGAGTCTTCTTTAATCTATTGCTCTAATATAGGTACTGCATCCGTTTTGTAACATTTTGTTCTAAAATGAAAAGTTTATTCTAGCAAAAAAAAAAAAAACTATTTTGAAGTACCCATATACTATATATTGAAAAGGAGTGCCGGACACCTAGAATGCCAAAACTTGGTAATGAGGAACATTTAAGTGCCAAAAGTTGGGAAAATAACACTTAAATGCCAAAATCAAAGTAAAATGGAAACCAATGGTGAGAAAATCCAATCAAAATGCTGACATTGTGATTTTCAAGAGAGGTAGGTGTAAAAAGATATTGTTTTGCATGCTGATATGAGAAGATAATTAATAGAAATATTAATTTAATTTAATTTAAAACTAAATTAAAAAAAAAAGATGGAGATTGCCAGCAGTGAGGATTAAGCCCTCGTTGTCGCGTCCCCACCATCGTCGCGAAGGGCCGACAATGGTGGGGGAAGGGCCGGCTGAGATAGCTAGTATAATCACCTAGATGGGGGTGAATAGGTGCACAAACAAATTCTTGAGATATGGAAGCAATTCTAGGCAAATGATAGAAAGAAAAATACGATCAAAGTAAAGTAAAGGATAGGGAAGAGAGAAATAAACACAAGATTTATAGTGGTTCGGCTTATTCCAAGCCTACGTCCACTCTTCCGCACTGACAGCCCACCGACTAGATTTTACTATGAACAAAAGAGAAGTTACAGCACAACTTTTCCTTGATTCCACAATGTAGATGTTCTACCACACTTCATCAAGGTTTCTCACAAATATGGACTCTATTTTGTTTACACGATTTATCTCAACAAATGAATTGACTGAGAACAAGGAGCTTTAGACTTTGGAATTCTTCTATCGCGCACCTTCTCGAACAACTAGAACGTCTTCCTTATATACTCCTTCATGCCATCATACCCGTTGGCACTTACCAAAGGAATTCCTCCAATCTACCCGTTGGACGGAATCAATTAGGAAGATCATTCGAGCTATTAAAGGAACATGTCGATAACCCATCAATCATGTTCGCCCATACAATTAGGATCTCGGTTTCCATAAGTAGAACCTTCCAAGTATACTTTGCAAATCATCGGATCCTTAATCTTCAAATCAATTATGATCAAAATAAAGAATTCCGTTATGTCATATCCAGCCAAGAGATCTTCTCCAGTCGATAAGGTCACATCCTTAATGAAATATCCAGTTCTGGATAGCATTTCTTCAACGGATTAGAAACTGTCAATGAGGATGGACTTTGAGTCTTGAGTCTGGCTATCCGGAGGTCTTCAGACTTTAAATAGCAGAGTCTGCAAGCCTTCATATTAGACTGATGGAAACGTTTTGTCAGCTTCAAAACACTTCAAGAGGATTTCTCCAACAATCTCCCCCTTTTTGATGGTGACAAAACTTTCCCGCAGATTTGGAAAACTTTGACCTGCAAAACATTTCTCAAACACATATGCATATCTTATAGATAAATGGCTAAATGAATAACACTAGAATCTCGCAACCACGTAAAATAGGTTAGTCCAAGTATGCAATAAAGCCATCCATAAGATATCAATAGTAGTTAATAATAAGCAGTCAAATCCAAATCCCAAATTTAGTCCACATCCAGACACAACACAAGTCAAGTCAAAACAAACCACAAAATAAACAAGCCAAAAGTTCGACAAATTTAAGTTCAAAGTTTTTCAAGTCTCACAACTCTCCCCCTTTTTGCCAACATAAAAAGATTGAGATGAAAATGAAGTCAAGGATTCTTGGGAACACGAACAAGCTGAAAATCTCCCATCGATCGAACGATGCCTTCCAGCCTTTTAAAGTCTTCCTTTAGCTGAGCAACATCCTCACCCTTAGCATTAGCCTGAATCTAGAGAGAAAGGGCTTGGATTTGATCATTTAATGAACCCGAAGAGACTTGTTCTGCATTCTGCAAGTTCTTAACTTCACATCCCAATGCATATATCTAACCTTGCATTTCCAAGAGAATATCCATCACTCTGCGAAAATATGCTGAATTGTTGGTTTGCGTATTGGCATTAGCACGATCTGATGGAGTAAATGCAGACGATGGTAGATCAACATAATCACGCAGATTTGGCGAAGAAACCTCATGAACTTCCTCAGGAAACTGAGAGGCAAAGTCCTCCTCTAGATTTGCTGGGGATCGACTGACTCCCTCACTGGTTGCAGGATTTGAGGTCATTCCTCTTTTCTCTTGTTCTCCCCCTGTGTTCATGCCTTCAGGTGGAGAGTGCTCCTCATGTTCTCCTTCTTCTTGATCTCTTTTCTCTTCTTCTTCTTTTTCAACTCTCTCTTGCTCAGCATCTCTTTCTTCTTCTTCTTCTCTTTCCTCCGTTTCGTTTTCCTCTGCTTCTTTCTCTGATCTTTCTTCTGTCTGTTGTTCTAACTCTTTTTCTGGAACAGATCGACTGAGATTCTTCAAAGCCATTGCAGAGATAGTGATGTTATCCTCATCATCTTCATCCTCAACGAGGAGAGCTCTTCTTCTCTTAGATAGAGCGTCCATGGGCTCCTTCCCTTTCCTTTTTCCTGCAGAAGAGAATTGATGAGATTTGTCTGGAGTCTTCTCCTTAAATTTCTCCAATGCCTTGCTTAGTTCCTTCAAACGCATCTTGGTCATCATTTTCAGTCCTACCACAATATGATCGCACGATCGAACACAAAGAATTTGCGGAGGCTGAATGTTCAGATGTCTGAATAACTTCGTCACAAGACCTAGATAAGGAAGTTGTCCTCTATCCTTCATCACGGCTCTATACATGTGGAACATAACAGTGTGAGGAAGTGAAAACATTTTCCCAGTGATGATAGCATACATTAGCTTTGCCTCTGAACTTGAGACATCAGTCTTGGAAGTTGATTTCGGTCTGAGGCAATTGATTACAATTTTGTGCAGCAAGATGTTAAATGCACTCATCCTAGAATAGGAAATCTTCCCCTCTGTTCTCCTGTTCTTAACAAGTTCCAGAGTAGTACGAGCAATAGAAACTTTGATCCGTTGATATCTTCCTCTCTCAACTCCTAACACATCCGCCAAAGATGTCCATATCCACAACAAAGTCTTGATCTTTGACACTGAAGGAGAATATATTCGCATCCAAGAAACTAAGATTTGAATAGAAATATGCAGTTAGTTGAGGATAGGCCTTTGTGGTGTCAGAGCAGAATTTCTCAAGTTGAAGATGACCGAACTTTTCCCTTAAGTTCACATCTATAGCATCCAGAAAGTCAAAATCCACACTCCTAGGGTTTATCACCCCACGCTTCAGCAATTTTGAGTATAGATCCTTATGTTCCTTCGATCTAAACAACTCTCCCCTTTTTTTCTCGATTTTCCGCCGCAACTCCCATTCTTGGTTGAAATTCGATGTATAATTTGTCATCATCATTTCCATCCACTGGATTCAATCCCCAATCATGAGGGTCACTTGGGATATTCGTAAGGGTTTCTTCTGCCACCCCCTTACGAGCAATTCCCAAACTTTCCATTTTTCGCAAAAAGATATATTCATTTCCATATCTTTTGTCCTTAAAAAAATCATCCACATAGTTCAACGGAGTACCAGTCCCTTTTAAAGCACGATACAGCTTATAAATAAAAGAGGGCCTTTGAACTCTTACGGGATCTCGCATCTTCAATGATTTCTTCATTTTGATGATGATCAACATCTTGAGGACTAGATGGAGGAGAATGACGTTCTTTGAGAATGTTGTGGGCTCTGGCTGGCTGATTTGGAGACACTTCTTCTTCAGTGAGATAGAAGTGCGTAGGCCCCTCACTCATTCTCCGTGGTCCCCTGCTTGCGATCCTCGAAGACTTTCTTGAAGACGACATCTTTCTTAGTCTTTGAAAGATTCCTTGCTTGACTTTCCCAAGAAAGATGACAACTTTTTCAAAGATTAAAAAGAGAAGAAAACGGGAATGGAAGATTGGTGCTTTTTAGGGTTTTTGGAGTTAAGCGAGAAACCGACCGTATATAAGACAGTCGTAAGGAGGGGATACCAATCGTTGCAATGGAAAGTGAAAAGATGCCTTTTTAAAAATAACTGCCTTTTTCGAAAAATGGTCACATCAAAATAACTTCTTTTTCTAAAGGAAACGATGCAATAATTTCGTCAATTAAAGATAGCGATTGAGATAACAATAATCAACACGGTTGATGAACGTACCTTTTCAAGATGAAATGAGAGAGAGAGAATAACTTACAGTCAAAGTCTTGCAGTTAAAGTCTTATTTGTCTGAGTCTGAGAGTCTCTAGACTTTAACTTCTTCAAATCTTAAAATGTTGAGACTGGAACGGATAATTTCAAATTGATTTTTCTCCAAGGGCTTTGTAAATATATCCGCCAATTGGTTCTTTGAGTCAACAAACTGAATCGTAATTTCTCCATTTTGAGCATGATCTTTAATGAAGTGATGTCGAATCTCTATATGCTTTGCTCTTAAGTGAAGAATTGGATTTTTGGTGAGATTGATTGCGCTGGTGTTGTCACATTTAATCTCCATGCGTGAATCTTCAATTCCGAAGTCTCTTAGCTGTTGTTTTATCCACAGGATTTGTGAACAGCAACTTCCAAGAGCTACATATTCTCGCTTCGTCGTAGAGAGAGCTATTGTACTTTGCTTTCTTGAAAACCAAGACATTGTCCTGCCTCCAAGTAGTTGACAGGTACTTGAGGTGCTCTTTCTATCAACTCGCATCCGGCTAAGTCTCGCGCGTATGAGTACCCAAGAAGAGTAAAGTCTCCCTTTTAGGATACCAGACCGAAGCTTGAAGTTGATGCAATATATTTGATAATACGCTTTGCAGCATTTAAATGTGATTCTTTAGGGTCCGCTTGAAATCGGCACAAATGCAAACACTAAACAAAATATCAGGTCTAGAAGGAGTAAGATAAATAAGTGATCCGATGATACTCCTGTATAACTTTTGGTCGACTTTCTTTCCTCCTTCATCTTTATCTATCTTCACGGAGCTTGACATTGGTATGTCGGCCTTTTTGCAATTGTCCGGTCCAAATTTCTTCACAATATCATTAGCATATTTTTCTTGATGAATAAAAGTTCATTCTTCAATTGTTTTACTTGAAGTCCAAGAAAGAAGGTTAACTCACCCATCATGCTCATTTCAAATTCATCATGCATAGTCTTAGAGAATTTCTTGCACGGACTTTCATTAGATGATCCAAAAATAATGTCATTGACGTATATTTGAACAAGTAGAAAACTCTTGCTTTCTCTTTTAATGAAAAGAGTAGTGTCTACTTTACCTTTAACAAATCCATTTTCAATTAAAAACTTACTCAGTCTGTCGTACCAAGCTCGAGGTGCTTGTTTTAAGCCATATAGAGCCTTTTTGAGTCTGAATACTGAGTTTGGTTTCCTTGAGTCTTCAAACCCAGGTGGTTGTTCCACATAGACTTCCTCATGGATAAATCCATTTAGGAAGGCACTTTTGACATCCATTTGGAATAACCTGAAATTCTTATAATAAGCAAAAGCAAGTAATAATCGAATTGCTTCTAACCTTGCTACTGGTGCGTAAGTCTCGTCATAGTCTATCCATTATTCTTGTGTGTATCCCTTGGCCACGAGTCTTGCCTTATTTCTTATGACTTTTCCTTTCTCGTTCATCTTGTTCCTGAAAACCCATTTAGCTCCAATAATGGACTTACCTTTCGGTTTAGGAGTCAATTCCCGTGACATCATTAATACTAAATTGCCCGAGCTCTTCTTGCATAGCTTTAATCCAGCTTTCATCAGATAAAGCTTCTTTTATGCTTTTGGGTTCTATTTCAGAAATAAGAGCCACATCACTAGACTCTTCGCGCCTTTTGGATCTTGTGCGAATTCCTTCATTGATGTTGCCAATAATAAGATCTTTGGGATGATTGGACTTATGTTTCCAGTTGCTGGTTAATTTGTCAGATTGATGGTCACTTCCTTCACTTGAATCTTCAACAGTCACTTGTTTCTTTGGTCCTTCAAAGTCTCGAGCTATTTTAGAATTTGTAGAGTCTGGAGCAGGTTCAGATTCTTCAAGATGAGTCTGAATGGATTCATTTTGCATAGAGTCTTGGAATTTAACATTCATTGATTCTTCCACTCTTTGAGTCTTCTTGTTGTAGACTCTATACGCTTTGCTAGTGGTTGAATATCCAAGAAAGATGCCTTCATCTAACTTTTCTTCAAACTTACAAACTCGATCATTTGCATTTTTCAGTATAAAACATTTGCATCCAAATACATGAAAATATGAAACAATAGGCTTCTTTTCTTTGAATAGTTCATAGGGGTTTTTTCCAGAATAGGCCTTAGAAAAACTCTATTTATAATGTAACATGCTGTAGAAACTGCTTCAGCCCAAAAATGTGAAGAGATGTTACTTTCAATTAAAAGAGTTATAGCCATTTCTTGAAGAGATCTATTCTTTCTTTCCACAACTCAATTTTGCTCTGGAGTATATGGAGAGGAGAATACATGCTGGAAACAGATTCATCACAGAATTTTGTAAAATCATGATTTTCAAATTCACCTCCATGATCTGTTCTTATACTTGAGATAACATACCATTTTTTCATTTTGAACCTTTTTAGCAAACTTCTCAAAGTAAGAGAAAGTTTCAGACTTACTTGCCAGAAATATACCCAAGTAAATCGTGAGTAATCATCCACAATTACTAGGTAGTATTTCTTACCTCCAATGCTTTGTGTTACGGTTGGTCCAAAAAGATCCATATGCGAAGCTGCAGTACACGGTTAGTGGAAACTTGATTTATTGGTTTAAAGGAATTTCTTACATGTTTTCCCAATATACATGTTGTACATAGATCAGACTTTTGGTATAATAAATTGGGTAGACCACGAACAAGCTTCTTTGCTGAGATTTTGGCTATTTGCTTCATATTGACGTGCCCAAGCTTTCGTGCCATAAGTTTGCTTCGTCTTGGATTGAGATTAGACATTGTGATTCATCTGGTTTCACATCCAAGATGTAGATATTTCCATGTCTTCGACCCATGAATGACTGAGTAGAATCTTTACTAATTCCATAACATATTCCCTCTTGAAAGTTGATTTTGAAACCAGTGTCACATAGCTGACTAATACTGAGCAAATTGTAATTGAGCCCTTCCACTAAGGAAACATTGCTGATTGAGAGATTTCCAATCTTTACAGTTCCAAATCCCACAATTTTTCCTTTGTTGTTTCCTCCAAAAGAAACTTTTCCACCATTTACTTGAACAAGCTTTATGAAGTAATTTGAGTCTCATGTCATGTGTCTTGAGCATCCACTATCCAGATACCATTTTACATTTTTCTTGATAGTGACCTGCATTAAAAAAGAAACTCAAACCTTCTTTGGTACCCATATTTTCTTGGGTCCATTGGTGTTAGTATGATATGCGGTTTTTGCCCATACTTTTTTAACAGGTTTCCAAATTATAGGACATTCTTTTTCAAAATGTTCTGCACTATTGCACTTTGAGCATCTAAGAGCATTGCGACCCACTGGTTTTACAAAGATCCTTTTAAAATGATTTTTGTAAGCATCTCTTGTGGGTCTTTGTTTGATTCTTTCCTTCACTTTAGGAAAATCAATTAAAGGAATGGTTTCAGCAGTCATTCCCAAACCTTAAAGGAGTTTATTTAGATTATTTAATAATATATCTTATTTTATTAAAATAAAATAAGGTCTTTGATGAGAATTCTTTAGAAAACCCTAAGTGTGGAAATTGATGGGAGATTAGCCGTGATGAACCACCTAGGAAAGGTCGTTGAGGCCGTGAACCAAGAATTTTTATTCCCAAACCAGATTTATTAAAAAAGGTCTTTCAGAGAGAATTTTTCGGATCCTATAGAAAATCTTTTGGAAATATTTGAGATATCTCTTTTCGGGAATGCATTTTCTTTTAACAAATTATCTTCACTTTCTTTAAGAGAAGAAACATTCTTGTCTAAACTTTTCACTTTTTCTTTCAAAATATTTTCCTGTTGTTTTAGAGCAGAATTTTATTTCTTGAGTTCGGAAATTCTTTTAAGAGAAGTCTTAAGACTAAAACACAATTCATCAATATACTTTGAAACCTTAATAGGGATTTTGAAGTTACTTACCTCAAATTCGCTTTTTCGAGTCCGAATCTATCTCGAAATTTGAATCTGAATCCGATTGTGCCATCAAACATATATTGGCATAATCATCATCACTTTCTTCACACTCGTATCACTCCAGGTTTCAGCTTTAAGAGCTTTTCGGTACTTTTCAGTTTTTCCTTTTTCTTCCTCGAAGAGGACGGTTGGGTCCGATGTGTCCATTTTTCTTACATTCAAAGCGAGACTACATCCTTGTTTGATTCATCATCCTCACGAGACTTAGTCGTTGCTTTTGAAAACTTTGTTTCTTTGGATTGAATCTTCTTCATTTTCTGTTCAGCTTTCTGAATCTTCTTATCATGAGAGCAAGTTCCTCATCATCCATATCGTCTTCAGAATTTGTAACATCAGAATCATCATTAGATTTTAATGCAATGGATTTCTTACCTTTAAGGTCTTCGTCTTCATTGATTCGATCCACTTTATAAGACTGAAGAGTTCCAACCAACTCATCAACAGATAGTGGCATGATTCTTTGGGTCTCTCTGATTGAGGTCTTTATGTGATTCAAATCCTTAGAAAGTCCACGCAGTAGCTTATTTACTTTCATGGGATTAGAAATTGGTTGACCTTGATTTTCAAGACCATTCACGACTTCTATAAAACGACTAAACATATCAGTTATAGATTCTCCTGGTTTCATTTTGAAGGCTTCATATTGTCCGAGGAGAATGTCGATTCTGGTTTCTTTCACTCGATCGGTTCCTTCATAGGTAATATGTAATCTATCCCAGACTTCTTTAACTGTAACACAAGAAGATATTCTGTTATATTCAGTAGGGGATAAAGCACAATATAAGGAATAAATTGCTTTTGCATCAAGAGCTTGTCTCTTGATTATCTCTTCCTGAGTCATTCCGTTATACTCAACAGCATCTTTTCATCTTTCTGAGACAGATGCAGCTTTAGGAATGATTCTTTTTTCTACAACGTCCCATTCAAGAGGATCTTTTGATCTTAGGAATGCTTTCATCTTGTTTTTCCATATGTTGTAATCATTTCCATCAAAGTAAGGTGGTCTAGTATTGCTTTACCCTTCTACCAGTCCTGGAGCCAACATACTAGCCATGGATATTTAACTCTGAAGTAAAACACTTCAACAAAAGTGAGTACACAGGCTCTGATACCAATTGAGATAGCTAGTATAATCACCTAAAGGGGGGGTGAATAGGTGCACAAACAAATTCTTGAGATATGGAAGCAATTCTAGGCAAATGATAGAAAGAAAAATACGATCAAAGTAAAGTAAAGGACAGGGAAGAGAGAAATGAACACAAGATTTATAGTGGTTCGGCTTATTCCAAGCCTACGTCCACTCTTCTGCACTGACAGCCCACTGGCTGGATTTTACTATGAACAAAAGAGAAGTTATAGCACAACTTTTCCTTGATTCCACAGTGTAGATGTTCTACCACACTTCCTCAAGGTTTCTCACGAATATGAACTCTATTTTGTTTACACGATTTATCTCAACAAATGAATTGACTCGAGAACAAGGAGCTTCAAACTTTGGAATTCTTCTATCGTGCACCTTCTCGAACAAGCGGAACGTCTTCCTTATATACTCCTTCATGCCATCATACCCGTTAGCACTTACCAAAGGAATTCCTCCAATCTACCCGTTGGACGGAATCAATTAGGAAGATCATTCGAGCTATTAAAGGAACATGTCGATAACCCATCAATCATGTTCGCCCATACAATCAGGATCTCGGTTTCCATAAGTAGAACCTTCCAAGTATACTTTGCAAATCATCGGATCCTTAATCTTCAAATCAATTATGATCAAAATAAAGAATTCCGTTATGTCATATCCAGCCAAGAGATCTTCTAGTCGATAAGGTCACATCCTTAATGAAATATCCAGTTTTGGATAGCCTTTCTTCAACGGATTAGAAACCTGTCAATGAGGATGGACTTTGAGTCTTGAGTCTAGCTGTCCGGAGGTCTTCGGACTTTAAATAGCGAGTCCGCAAGCCTTCGGACTAGATCGATGGAAACGTTTTGTCAACTTCAAAACACTTCAAGAGGATTTCTCCAACACCGGCCGAGGTCCACTAAGGCTAGCAACCTCGGCTGACCGGCAACAAGGGCTTATGAGCCCATGCCCAATTTTGGGGTGAGAGTCGCGGCCCAGCCCTCCCCTAGATCTAGTGAGGGTTGCTAGCTCTCACCCAATTAGGTCAAGGGACACTCTTGGTTTGGGGGGGTTTAGTCAAGCGAAGTCGATGGCCCCGAGGCTAGGGCCCAACAACCCGGCCAACCCTTCCTCCACCATCATCGGCCCTTCCCGGCAATAGTAGGGGGCGACAGGGAAGGCATCTTATTTAAAAAAAATAATAGTTTTAAATTTAGTTTAATTAATATTTATATTAAAATATTGATATTTAAAGAGAAAAAAAAGGAGGTTGAACTAGAAGGGAGGGTGAGCCCTCGCCATCGCTTTCATCGTCATTAGGAAGGGCGGCAACAATGGGGGAAGGATTGGATCTAAGGAAGGGCCGCGGGCTCACAAGCCCTCATTGCCGGTCGACCAAGATCGCCAACGCCAACCCTAGGACTCGACAACCTCGGCCAACCCTTCCTCCACCGTCACTAGTTCTTCTCGATAATGGTGGGGAGGCGGTGACTAGGGGTGAGCACGGTTCCCGAGTAATCGGGAGGCGGGAACCGAACCGGAGGAGGGTCCGGTTCGGTTCCCGGTTCTAAAGAGACCGGTTCCGGTTCCCGGTTCCCTTTTTCTGGGAACCGGCGTTCCCGGTTCCGGTTCTGGTTCCCAGAAAAAGGGAACCGGAACCGGAACCGGTCATAATTCAAAAAAAAAAAAAACCCTAACGTTGCCCCCGCAAGATTTCCCCCTCTGCGGATTCTTCCCCCTTTCCCTTTCTTTTTTCTCTCTCTCTCTCTTTCTTTTCTCCCTTTTCCCTCGTCACGTCACTTCCCGCCCCCAACTTTTTCTTTTCTTCTCTCTCTCTCTTCTCTTTCCCCCTCTCTCGGCCGAAACCCTACCCCCTTCTTCTTCTTCTTCTTCTTCTTCTTCTTCTTCTTCTTCCTCCTCCTCTTGCTGGCTGCTGCTTCACCCACCACCACACCACCACCCCACGCCCTACTCACCACCACCTCTTGGCCACCGAACCACCACCACCCACCGCTCGTCCGACAAGCCATTGAGCCGTTGAGCCCGACGAGCTGTTGCGCCGTCCGCGCCGCCCCTCGCCGCCGTGAGCCACCGCCGCCGTCCCTAAGCCACCGTCACCACCTCTTGTCGCCGCTCGCTCGGCCGTCCAGGCCAACGTTGCTCCAAACCACCACCGCCATCGCCTCCGCCAGAACCGAGCTCTTCCTCCATCGAGGAAGTTGAAGCCCTCGAAGATCGATCTGGCCTCGAACGATTCGATGGTGAAGTGCCAGTGGCCGGGCTTCGCAAACCTCGCTTGCGGCTTGATGAATGGGATGGCCTCGTCGAGGTTCCAGTTCGCCGCCTCCATCTCGCGAGCCATGGCTTTCGCGAAGTGCCTCACAAATCGTAAGGCGTAGTGGAGGGCTTGGGCAAAGTGGGTCGGGCTCAACGACACAAGCTTGAAGCCGTCGAACAGGGGCAAGACGCTGCTCGCGTTGAGCTTCTTCTCCGACGACCAGTTCTTAGAGACGAGCTCGTTGAGCTTCTTCTCCGACGACTGGTTCTCTATTATTTCATTTCTTTCTTTCTTTTTTCAATTCTGTTCAGCTATTGTATTGTTTTCGATGCTCAACACTGCCAACACAAGTTTCGCTTGACGTGGCACCCACTTCTTGCCCACTCAAATCAAGAGCGAAATGCCAAGCCTATGCTCATACAACATGCCCGTAGTTATTATTATGAAACATCACCAAATTATACATTAGACAATGTTTTCTCTAGAAAACTATGAATTTAGTTGTTTGTTCGGATGTAAAAGATTTATATTGCTGTGTTTTGGCAGGTATTGAAAATGGAGAGCCAACTATTGAATTATTTCGACTTCCGAATATTCGCGTCGACTACGAAAATGAAATAATAAAAAAAAAAAAAAAAAAAACCTGTTGGAACCTGGAACCGACCTTGGAACCTGTGACAGGGTAGGTTCTAGGTTCTCGGTTCTAACGGGTAGGTTCTAGGTTCCAAAATTGAGGAACCTGTACCCGAGGGTAGATTCTAGGTTCCAGACGGAACCGAACCGGAACCGGGAACCGCTCACCCCTAGCGGTGACAAGGGCTTGCAACTATTTTTTTTTAATTGATTAAAAATTTAATTTAATTAATATTTATATTAAAATTCAAATCAACGCCAAAATAACATCGTTTTAGCGTTTCTTTGCTAAGTCAACTCTCTAGCAAGTCACATAGGCAAGCAATGTTAATAAAAGAATTGTTATGTAGGATTTCTAGTGGGGTTTATCGGATTTAGTACTCAAGGGTCCCAATTTTTTAAAAAAGTGGTACTTAAGTGTCATTTTTCTAACTTTTAATATTTAAGTATCCGCGTGCCAAATTTTGGCACTTGAGCTGTTCTTTTGCCTTTTGAACGTAATTGTTTATAATGAGTTACCAAAATAGTTTAATAATATAAGGAAACCTAATATTAAAACCATACTTGAGAAATTTTTGTTCCTTTGCCGTGGCTAGTTTGGAAATGTTCGTTGTTTGATTCAAAAAAAGAGGAAGATAAATAGCGCTTGGATGAGAATTAATTGCCCAAGGTCGCACATTGCTTCACCTTATTTCTTCCTTCCCTCTCTCACTGCAAGCCTCCTTAATAAGTCAATTCAATCCGAAACTCCCCTACTCCCCAAAAACCCTAAATCCCTCTCTATCTCTACTCTATCCCCCTATTATGTCATTCCTTTAGGAAATAGATCAGAAGAAAGACATCCCAAGTGTCAAAACTTAGTATAGGTGGACACATAACTGTCAAAACTTTTATAAGATACGCTTAAATATTGAAATTAAAGAAGAAATGAACACATAAGTGCCAACAGTAAGAATTTACAGCCAAGTAGTTAACATGGCTTTTTCTAGTGAGATTTTTAACTAGTGTGGCAATTTTTAAAAAAAAAAAAAAATTATCCACGTGGTGATGACATGGTTAGATATGCCTAAAATGACATGTTTTGGCCCAAATTTGATTTTTAATATAAATATTAATTAAATAAAATTTTAAAAACTAAATTAAAAAAGGCAGAAAATTAGCGATGGCCTCCATGGCCTTTGCCATCGCCACCCAACCATCATCGGAATGGGCTAGCAACGTTGGGCTAGCCAAGACCTTGGTCAATAGTAGTTGAGGGCCTAAAGGCCCTCACTTAAATTTTGGATAAGGGGTTGCGGCCCTCCCCCAAATCAAGCGAGGATTGTCGGCCCTCACCCTAAGGGGCCAAGGGCTAGCAGCTAGGCTGCGCGGCAACCTTGCCCTAACAAGCGACAACCCTTGGCATAATCTAAGACTAATGACCCTTCGCCCCAGCATTAGGCAAGGGCATGCAAGCCCTTGCCTGAAGTTGGCCTAGCCACTAGTCGAGGTCCAACGAATCAGACCGATCCTCAACCCAAATTTGGGTAAAGGCATGCAAAGCCTTGCCTACAATCAAACAGAGTCGCTGGCTATTAGCTAGAGCTCGCCAACTGCAACCGACCCTCGCCCCACCATTGTCAACCCTTTTCGACAATGGTGGGGTAGCGACGGCGAGGGCCATGGAGGCACTCACTTATTTACTACCTTTTTTAAATTTAGTTTTTTAATTTAATTCAATTGATATTAATATTAAAAATCAATTGGGGGGAAAACGACATCGTTTTAGGACAAGGGTTGCTAAGTAAACATTTTGACAAGTCACATAGACCAATCTTATTAATAAAATAACACCATATCGAATTTCTAGCAAATCTCGCTAGAATTGACACTCAAGTGTATTTTTTTTTTTTTAAAAAGGCATTTAAGTGTAACGTTTGGAATTTTTGGTATTTATATATCCATCCGTACTAAGTTTTGTCCTTCTCTTGTAATAGGCCTATTGATAATCCATGGAGTCCAAGCTAGCTGCTCTTGAGTGAGAACTCACACTCCTTAAAGAATGAAGGAGAAGAAGAGCGAAAGTGAAGGGAGTAAGAGAGAGAATGTGTGTTAGAGAGATATGCTAGGGAGTTCCAAAAAAATATGACAAAGTGGGACCCATCCGTCAGACATGACGATTAGTGAATGGGCCGGCCCCATGATGGCTTAAAGGGTTCCACCTACCTAATATTTTTCATCAACTCTTATCAAAATAAAAGATAAAGCATTAAATAACAATAATAAAAAGAAATGGAGAATTATAAAATAAATGAAATTGAAGAATATCAAAAGAAGATGATTTTGAAGATTTCGCCTTTGACTCTCTACAAATAGAAAGGAGAAAATGGAGGAGAGAAAAGTAGCCATTTTAAGGTCAAGAAAATTCTACACAAATATAATGAAATTCTACGTAAACCTACGGAAAATTTGATTAGATAAATAATTTTTTAATGATATTTTCTTCTTCTTTTTTTGGCATACTATTACTTACGTTTCTTTTGTGAAAATACACATCGGTACCAACATTTTATAACAATATAACAAATATAGCCTTTAACATATACAATGCACGGGCATCATTCATATCATCATTGACATCTCTTCCTTTGGAAAGGAGAAATTTGCAGGACAAGCGTTCCCCGTTCCACCCCTGCCTTTCGCAAAAGGAAAATAAGATCGACCGCCATCAGCAGCAATAGTCTCTGCATACCTTAGGGAGACGTTGCTTCCTTTGGAAACAGCATGACGACAGAAACCTGTCCGGAACGAATGCTAATTTATCCTGATCATCACAGAGAGAGAGAGAGAGAGAGAAGCTGTCACCTTCCCCATTGTTTCGGGGTCAATGCCAACGCTGAAAATCGCCTCCTTCATTTGTCAGGATTCCGTTGCCTTTTTCAGCATCAAGCAAAAGAAGGAACAAATCTACCCTTCAACGTCATCTTGTGTTCCACCTTTGATCCGCGAGAAGACAAAAAGTTAGCATCGATCTGAGGATTTGCATCGGCTGCGATAATGAAACTCGATGAGGATCTAGGACATGACCGGCAGGACGAGTTCCAGACGGATGACGAAGAAAACCAAGCCGAGTGTAACTGTGATTATGATGACGATGACGACGATGACATTAGCCGATCCGAAGATCTCTCGCCCACCTTGCAAAACTCGTCGGATAATTGCATGGACATCAATACTCCGCCCTGGCCTCAGAGCTACAGGTTCATTCCCTTTTCCCGTCTCCGTGGCTTGTCACCGTTCACATGGTAGCATATGTTTAGGATTGTTAAATTTTGAGAGTTTCCGTCGTTTCCTTTCTCTAGAGTATATCCATGCAAGAACCGGCAGATTGATATGAACGGGCTATCACATATCGTGTACAATATGTTTCTTGAGGGTCGCATTGTTCTAATATGTCCCATGTTTTCAAAGAAAAAGAAACAGATAAATTAATGTCTAAAGCCGAGACCTTCAAACTAAGATTCTTCGATACCTTGTATAGAACATTTAATTGATTTAAAATTGCAAGAAGTTCTTTCCTGGAGGATTTTCTGATCAGAGTCGGATTGAATTTGTGCTGCTGATATATCTTGTCATTTCATCAGTGCTTGATCTGTTAGCGACATGAATGGTGACTAATACTAAATCAAGGGGACCACATTGATTTTGGCAAAGCAAACAATCCGAGATTGCTTTATTCTGTTTTTCTTGCCTCAGAGCTTGACCTGAATTTGCTTACATTGCAGGCAGTCTATGGACATGTTCACCAGCGTTACCCCTCCTTCGATAAGTTTTTTAACAGGCTCTAGCTTGACACAGAGAAGACTGCCACCATCCACCTCAGAATCCTCCTTGCACAAACCGCTTATTCCATCAACGAATTTCGACAAGGAAGTACTTCCGCTAAAGACTCCTTCGGTCGCATCTTTGAACAATATAATTTCTGTGCCTGAGCTGCCGCCTCCAAGAGAACAGTGTTCGCTTGCTCAAGCCGCACTAAATGGTAAAACATCCAAAAAACAATCAGGAATTCCGAAACGCTTGAATTATAGGAGTTTTTGCAATTTATAGCAGAGAGACACTTGTGAAGATGCTTATGGTTTTGTTTCTTCTTCATGTACCAGGAATAAATGTGATTTGTGGCTTAGGAACTCTAGCCGTTCCATATGCAGTCCATGAAGGAGGGTGGTTAAGTCTGCTACTGCTTCTTCTCTTCTGTATTATCTCCTTCTACACTGCAATGTTATTGAAACGGTGTTTAGAAGTTTCTCCGGGACTCAAGACTTACCTCGACATTGGACAGGCCGCCTTTGGCATATCAGGTCGCCTAGTAATAGCTGTGAGTACAGAAACCAACAATGACACCCCGCTGGTTTTCACTTTAGTTTTGAATATTTTCAATTTTGCATGACCGTTCGCACAAAGTAACTGGGACTGAAAGAAGTACTGACATGTAGGTTTTGCTCCAATGCAGATAATACTCTACATGGAACTATATGTAAGTCATATAGATTCAATCTAATCCCTACTTTTTCCGATTAGGTGTCGTTTTTTATCCTTATTCAACCACACGCAATCATTTCTTCTTTTATAGGCTTCTTGCATAGAGTATACGATCATGATGAGCGATAACTTGGCTACAATGTTCCCAAAAACCCACATGTACATCGGAGGCATATATTTGACGTCACATCAATTCTTTGCCATCACGGCAACTCTTGTCGTTCTCCCAACCGTTTGGCTGCGGAACCTTGGCTTGCTTTCTTACCTTTCAGGTTTGCAATTCTCATCTCAGTAATTAGTGTTCCTGAATTACCCTCTACTTTGATGCTCACTTGTTGAAGACCTGCTAATCCAAAAAGTGGCTACGTTTCAGCTGGAGGAGTTATCGCATCGATATTGGTGGTGATTTGCTTGTTATGGTTAGGTGTAGTGGATCAAGTGGGGTTCCACCCCAGAGGGACCATCATAAATCTTGCGAACCTACCATTCACGCTAGGAATATACGGTTTCTGCTACGCAGGACATTCGGTCTTACCAAATATATACTCCTCCATGAAGGAGCCATCAAAATTTCCATGGGTTTTAGTGGCAACGTACTTCACTTAATCTGTCATTCAGTCGTTTTTATCAATACTTTCGACCTGTGAGTTATGTTCTTTCTTACAATTTATGCAGCATGGGTTTTTCTTCTCTCATTTACATTGGTGTATCCGTATGTGGATTTCTGATGTTCGGGGACAATATCAAATCTCAGTTCACCTTAAACATGCCCCAACAGTATATGGCAACGAAAGTAGCGATTTGGACGGCGGTGAGTTCAGGAATCCTTCAATGAAAAAGGTCCTCCTGCAAATGCACAAGCTAGGAACAACAGGACAACAGCGTTGAGATAGTATAAAATTAAAATAGTTATCTTAGTTTCTTTCAAAATTTTCTTTCTTTTGCAGGTTGTGAACCCAATGACAAAGTATGCTTTGACAATTATGCCGGTGGCATTGAGTTTGGAGGAACTCTTGCCCTCATCACATCGTAAATCGCATGGCATGGCATTGATCATCAGGAGTGTCCTAGTAATGTCGATCTTGATCGTAGCACTGGCAGTCCCATTCTTTGGTAGGAACTTCATTACTCTTGATGCGCATATCATTTTCCTCCTCTTCTTGCGTCTGCTCATTTGTTTGACCGAATATAAACCAAGGAAGTAGCAAATTTAACTTGACAAACTATAAGAAGTTCCGCTGTTGCTGCAGGTCTTGTGATGGCCCTGATGGGATCTCTTCTTGCAATGTTAGTGGTGAGTTGACCCTCCTTCCTGCAATATGAATCGCAATTTACACAAAAATGAGTTTTGAGGAACTGAAGATGTGCTTGTTGATCTCTGAAAACAGGCAATCATCTTCCCATGCGTGTGTTATCTCAAAATTTGGAAGGGTAGACTGACCAAGTTGGAGGTAATAGCCCTGCTCTTCCCAAAATTTCATCAACTTCCCTTCTGAATGAAGCAGCAAAATTATTGTCGATGAGATTGTAAATTCTTCCATGCAGATTGCAGCTTGCGGATCCATCATAACTTTTGGGATCTTTTGCTCTGGTATTGGCACATACTCAGCGTTCACAAATCTGATGGACAAAATGGTCTAATTTGAAGGGCTTGGCATGGTTTATCAGTAGTTCAATTTGGAAGACTTGATGGCGTACCTAAGCATTATTAGCTTGGCATTGGATGGCTCTGAGTAAAGAAAGAAGGCAGTGGCTGGAAATTCAGGACGAGTTAAGAATGACTACATGAGAGAAGTGTTCAGCAAGATTCAGGTGAAAGATCCAAGATATACTTGTACTGATGAAAAATGCGCATAAACCATCAGTTTGACTCAACTTTCTGTTTTAAAAAACTGAGGGTTAGGCACACAATAAAAGACAGAGCTAGGTCTCCACTTGTGTGGATCTGTGGCTGTAAGCATCCGTTTAATGAATAATGGATGATGCTAGGAATAGTTGTGGTCATATTGCGAGTGTTAGTTTGTATCAAGTAGCTTAAAGTAAAATCTTATGCTGAAGGGGAAGAAAAGATCCTGTTGAATCTTCCACATGGTGAAGCTGAATTACTTGGATCGAAACTCCTTTACCTGACAAATTGGGTATCTCAAATCTCAACTTTAAGCCAGTGTCGATCAAGTAGGTGCCACATCACTATACCTGAACTGAAGTAGGAATTAATCAGAATTTGTATAAGGTGGTTTCTGTCATGAACACAATGATACTGAAGAATTAGAGACTTCTTTCTTGACTTGAGGTCAAGAATCCAAAAGTTGGCAGAGAGAAGAGTTTGATGAACACTAAAAAATAATTTAAATAACAAAGTTAATGTGATTATCTTCTTAAAATCTTCATTCTTAGGAACTGGTGTGCATATAACCATTTTTCCTTTATAGTAAGTTTTCTATAGTAATTCTTTGGCTATCGCTGTATAATTTTACATCTATACCAAATATCAAGCAGCTATAAAATTGCAGCACGGACAAGGAAACTGAAAAAGCAGTAGAAGCAAACCCAATTATTGCAGCAACACTGTGTCCTCCTCCCTAAACCATGTTCTCCATTTGGCTCATAATTCCTTCTTAGCAGTAGATGTACTCAGCCTTATCTCCTTAATGTAAGTAGCCATTTGAACTGCTACTGAAAAAGGAGTATTTCCAATCATTCCAACAGCAATGGAGGGACAAGGACCGAAATGCAAGACAGTGTTTCCTTCCAAATGCAGTAAGTGGCTCTAACCCAAGCCATTTTCAGAATTCTTTTATAACAGGAATTGCCTTTTAAGGATTGCATAGCCAAGTATACTCAGAGTTCGAATCCACTGTAGCCTTTTGCACACCACAAAGATCGAGCAGCGATGATTGCACAGCCATAGAGAAGGACCATTTTCAAAAATAGACGATCCCCTGTTTCAGAAGTCGAGCCACATAGTAGGCAAGTATCTGGACCATCATCACGCTGCCGACTTGTTTCATCTCTTGTGAGCAGCCTATCCAAAAGGGATTTCTAGCCTATGCCAAGGCACCTCAGCATTCCTACTTTTTAGCAACCGCCAATCATTTGCATAAGTAAATTGTCAACCTTTAAGAACCAGAGCGGAGTCTATTATACCCGCCACATCAGTCAGAGAAAGGTTGAACTGAGCCGCGTAAAATGGTTTGAGTCTCCACCAAATCCTTAGATCTTGAAGGTGGCCACACCCAACGACTCCCTTGCATAACCTCAGCCACTCTGACATGTAGATCTCGGGCAGAATCATAAACAACCCTGCAACAATAAGCCTGACCTAAAACACCCGAGGGATGCCGATTGTCATATGCTGGAGGGAAGTAAAATGCGCATCACCAATTACACGTCGAAACCACATGAACAGTTTTGTTACTGTAAAAACAAAAACAAACACGTACGTTCAAGCTTTGACTCATATGATTAGGTCACATCAGTGCTAGAATGGGACATATGTCCAACAGCATCGTAGTAAACCACAAAGCCAATCACGATCTCTTTCTGTTAAATGATTCGACACCGCATGTGCAGGTTTCCAACATAAGTGTTTCGTGGGAGGGACACTCGTCGTTCTGGTTAGCAGGTTGGGCTCAACATTCTTAATGCATAGAGAGAACAGTAAGAGAAATGGTCCGGCTTGAATTCTATTCGATATCACATTCACAGTTCTGCCTTGCGTGTGAGTGGCGTTGTGCAGCAACCAGCAACCGAGAGGAGAATTCTGCTTGCTTTATGGCTTTTTAACCTCCGTTTTAAGCTTCTTCATTCGCCCACCTGAAAGGCCTTGATAAATTAACTAGAGTAATAATTATGCGGAATCCGTTCCTTAGGGCTTTTTTCTTTTTTCTTTTTTTGGTCGGTGTTCTTTAGTGCTTCAAATGTGGAGACTTGATTCATTATAGTCCGAATACTTGCAGATTTACATCGATGACACGTGGCTTTACTTGCATTAATCCACATTTTGGTCAGTAATTTATTTCTTTGATCTTGGCTAAGCATGATCACTTGATCTGTTCAACAAATAAAATTGTAAAAGGTAACTCATATTTGGTAAGTTTTTTCAAATTCAACTTTTTTTAGTTCGATCCCATTTTATATTTATATTATAAGCCATTATACATGCTATGTGTTGTATATAGGTCATGACACCTTTCTTTCCCACTCACACATCCTCACCTCAATCCCGAAGATGTGAGGATCCAACTCTCCACCTTCCCTTTCCAAGTGGTCACTGGGGCAACTCCCAGTGGCTCAAGTTCAACTTGACTTGCACTATTTGCAAGGCCTATCTCTTCTTATGTGATAGGACAACAGTGCCTAGCTGGCATAATTAGGAACTCACGCTTCAACCTGAGTCATGGCAGCCCAACATGACATCCCATCTACAAGCTTCCAATCCCAAGTTTAGTGGTTGGGTATTAGGTCTAGGCCCTTGGGGAATTGAGTCTAGTTTATATGTGGGAATGGTAGGGTTGTGCATTTAGATCAATGGATCCCAAGTTTGAGCATCAGGGACCCTTGTTTGGGCCGTGGCGACCTAGGTTTGGATGATGGAGACCTAGGTCCAAGCCACAAGGACTTGAGTCTAGGCCACTTCGATCTTGAGTTTGGCTTTCATGACCTATTGGGCATTGAGTTCCCAAGTAAGTCAATTGGGCACTTGAATCCAAGCATGTAAGAGGACCTTGCAATGATAGAGGTCCAATTGTCTTTACTGAAATATCAACTTTTAATTTTGTAAAAGAGGATGTCATTTCAACAAATTTAGATATATATTTTCCATTAACTCATTTTCTCAATTATCAATAATTAACTTTTTGTGAAACTAATGGAACGTAAATAGCGATTTTGATGGGAATAACATGCCTCAAGTATGCTGCCACATTTTGTCAAGTTATTTTCTTTTGTCCATCACCACATAGGCAATCTATGAGGATATGTGTTTTACAAAAAACTCAAAATTTTGAAGAGCATTTTTTGAAAAGAGATTCATTATATCACTACAAAAAATGAATGGATAAAAAATATTTTGATTATTCATGAAAATAGTAAACTTTAAATTGTTATCCATAAAAAATAAAAATAACCTTTATCAATCTAACTTTTCTAATCACTGTGACCAATCCCCTCGTCAATATGGGAGGCTCTCCCCACACGGACGACTTCCCCGCATCGGGAACCATTTAAAATCTCACCCGACAACTGCCCAACACGACAAAGAGCTTTTAAATGCATGGGCACCAAACACGCCCCTCACTCAGACGACGTCATTTCGCTCTGCTCACTTCGATAAAATATACATTATTACATCGTTAGATCCCACTCCCCTCTCCCTCTCCCTCCTCCTCCTCGAGATGTCAAACTCCATTTAATATCTCTTTCCTCTACCACGAAAGGACCAAAGCAAAAGAAGCTTTCCCGTTTCATCCAGCCAGGCTCGGACCAAGTTTCCTTTCATTCGTAGCGATTTCGCTTCGCTATGAGTTTCGCTCAGATCCGTCACAGTGCCTGTCCCCGCATCCCCCAACACCCACGTTCCCCACCTCTCCAAAGTCCAAACCCCTCAAATCACTTTCACTTCTCCTTCTTCACATGTTCTTCTCCTCGTCTGTGACGGCGTCGATCTCTCCGAAGCGACGATGACGGAGCAGCGCCTCTTTCTCCTCCTCCTCTTCTTCTTCTTCTTCTTCGCCGTTCGGGCTCAGTCGCAGGCCCTGATCCTGCCCCTCCAGGCCCAGGAAGTCCCGTCCGGGTCCGTCCCCAGGCCCCCCAACAAGCTCGCCTTCCGCCACAACATCAGCCTCACCGTCTCCCTCACCGTGGGCACCCGCCCCAGAACGTCTCCATGGTCATCGACACCGGCAGCGAGCTCTCCTGGCTCCACTGCAACCGCACCCCCGACTTCCCGCTCTCCTTCGACCCGACCCGCTCCGCCTCCTACGCCCCCATCCCCTGCTCCTCCCCGACCTGCACCGCCCGCACCCGCGACTTCCCCATCCCCGCCTCCTGCGACGCCGGCAACCTCTGCCACGCCACGCTCTCCTACGCCGACGCCTCCTCCAGCGAGGGCAACCTGGCCGCCGACACGTTCTACGTCGGGTCGGGCCGGATCCCGGGCATGGTGTTTGGGTGCATGGGCTCCGCCTCCAGCTCCAACCCGGAGGAGGACGCCCGCAACACCGGGCTCATGGGCATGAACCTCGGGTCGCTCTCCTTCGTCTCCCAGATGGGCTTCCCCAAGTTCTCCTACTGCATCTCCGGGTCGGACTTCTCGGGCATCCTGCTGCTCGGCGACGGCGGCGGCGACGCCAACCTCTCGTCCTGGCTCGCGCCCCTGAACTACACCCCGATGGTCCGGTTGTCGACCCGGCTGCCCTACTTCGACAGGGCGGCGTACACGGTCCATCTCGAGGGGATCCGGGTGTCGGACGTGATGCTCCCGCTGCCCGCGTCCGCCTTCCTGCCCGATCACACGGGGGCGGGTCAGACCATGGTCGACTCGGGCACCCAGTTCACCTTCCTTCTCGGGCCGGTTTATGACGCCTTGAGATCCGAGTTTCTAAAGCAAACTGGTGAGTGAAAACACTGCCCAAGCTCGTTGCCAAAGCAATCATAGCGACGACAACATAAAAACCGAGTTGCCATAACGGTTCTTTTCCAAACAGGAGGCGTCTTGCAGCAATTGAATGATCCGAATTTCGTGTTCCAGGGAGCTATGGATCTCTGTTACCGGGTCCCGCTGAGTCGGCGGGACTTGCCGTCCTTGCCGTCGGTGAGCCTGGTGTTCCGGGGTGCGGAGATGACCATACCGGGCGACCGGGCGCTGTACCGCGTCCCGGGCCAAGTGAGGGGGAGCGACGCGGTGCATTGCCTGACCTTCGGGAATGCCGACTTGCTGGGGGTGGAGGCATTCGTGATCGGCCACCACCATCAGCAGAACGTGTGGATGGAGTTCGATCTCCAGAAATCCAGGATCGGTCTCGCGCACGTACGGTGCGATCTGGTCGGTCAGAGACTCGGTCTCGGCCTGCAGGGTAAACTTCGACGCGGCTGATCGGAGCCAACAACGACACTCTCGGTAAATCTATGTGTACATGCAAAGTTTCATGTAAGTTTTGTAGAAGTATTATCTATTAGGCTTGCTGTAACTCCCGACTAAAGCTTTCGTTTACTTCTTACTCTTTTACCATTCTATACATGTACCAAATAGACATCGACTGAATTTAGATGCGAAAAGGGAGAGTTTAGACATGTTCGAGATTTTCGTAGCCGACAAGTGCCCATGCGACTTTACTTTTAGCTAAGGCATCCAGCTCCTCGAATTTTATTGGTTTTATGGAAATTCAATGGACTGGATTGAACGGGATGGTCTAATATTTTACATGGGTCCGGGCGTTACATGACTTCTCGCGCCGAAGAATATTGGAATGACAGGTTGCAAATGGCATTAATTGAGTCGGTGGCTTTTTCCGGACGTGCCTTTGGGGTGTTGGATCGACAACCCCCGTGGCCCTTTATGAAAAAAGGACTTGAGAGGGCATGATTGCGGGCCGAAATAGCACGTGTGGTCGGCATCTTAATGGGTACTCTAAACTTTTCTGCTGATTTTGTGTTTGCATAAGATATTTGTAAGATGCTGCCTTTCCCAAGCCTTGAAAGCATTTTTCCTAGGGCCTTGCGTTAAAACGGAAATTTTCCCCCTAGATTGTCGCGTCACGTGTGTTGGGAGCAGGCAGTTGGAGTTTCATACATTTATTTGGAGAGATTGCTGAAAAGGGAGCCTGCTCTAAACCAATCAATATATCTCTTGGATTCACATTTACTCAAAAAATTTAATCAATGAGCTATGTTAAGTCTGCTTCCCCTTAATTCGAGTATCTCTTTGTATTAACATATCTTAACTTGAATCTCCAACGCCATTTTTCATCTGGAGTCTCTTTCTCCAAACCGAAAAACATGATCTCTTTCCCTAGACTGAAATATGAATGTTACCATTGGAATCACGTTACTTCAAAACCACCTTCACCCGAGGTCTCTTTAGCTAGAGCGGTCTACTAGGAAATTCCATTAGTCACTAGATTCTTTCATTGAGATATTGACCAAATCCCGATATGTATTTGAGAAATCCAATGTTTTCACCTAAGGAGATTCCCAAAAGCAAGTCAAAGTCTATGCCCATCAACATATTTGGTTGAACTCACTTTCAATCAAAAACTTAAGCTAATGGGTTATAGGCTAATTATGATAAATATAAACCTCTCCAAACCACAACAATTATTCGATATGGATCTTTCTAATATTACTCACATGTGCATCTTACAAGTATACCAATTGAATGATATTGATTGACAAATAAAAAAAATCAATTGACAAATCTTAATTGTCAAATTATAGCAATGTATGGTATTGTCAACACCTAAAAATAGCCAAAATACATATAGGTAAATTTGAGAGAGGCGTTACCTTTATGAGAATAGATCATATTAAGCCAATTGACTAGATGTTATGGTGATTATGCCCATCAAGTTGTGTCCAGCATGAGTTGGGCTATTAGAAAGTTTGACAAGTGCAAAATTTGGCATTGACCAATAGTGATGGTGCCAACACGAAGAAAGAAAGAAAAGTGAAGGCTGTTAGGCCATAACCTGGAATGTGATGCCTTAGAATGTCACATGTGACACATATCATTTCTAACATTATCTTCGAGTTATTAATAGCATGCGGAAGTTCAACAAAATTTCATAACATCCCATGCAAGAAATTTGCATGACTTTGATTAATAAACATATGCTTTGCATAATAACACCACTAGTTAACAACTTGATATAGTATTCAAACATATAAAATACATTATATAAGCACCGGGATGAAAGTTGGGTCAACTAGCGTTGCTACACCCATACTAACCGAAAAGTTAGCATATACATTATCCAAACCACCATCCAACTTAGGGGTTGGTGGCCTCCGTCATCATCACATCCTACGATCGTTGTGTCTAGGGGGACCATTGAAACCCCTAAGAGATCCAACAAACTCCCTATTGATCCATGTGTGGAACTACACTTTGTATATACTAATGTCGATTCAAGTATAGGCATAATTTGGTATTCACAAGTGGTAGAGGGTGATCCATCCTACAAATATGAAAAAATAAATGAATGAGCCGAAATCTAGAAAATGAAATCTCTAAGTTTAAGGTAAGAGATCACCTAACAAATAACGTGAGTTCAAGGCAAGTATAAAATATCTATGTATGATAAGTGCAAAAGTAAATGCACTATATTTTCTATCATAATATATTGACGGAGACCATTAACATCATTGCATAAGATTATTCACTTAAATGCAAGCAAATGGCATAACAAATTATGATCCTTGGCTACCACTAATTAGACACGTGTGGGTATATGCATTTAGACATACACATAAACATGCATCATATTCATTATTTCATCTCGTCTTAAACACTCCCGGAGCATCTTGACATGCGACGTATCTCCACTGAGGTGTCCTAAACACTCTCCGGGCATCTCAAGTCCAAGGCATCCGAACACATGGGCATTTTGACTCTCAAGGCATCCCGAGCACTCCTAGGCATCTCGACTCCTAAAACATCCCAAATACTCTTGGGGCTTGCCAACTCTAAGGCACTGCAACTAATATGTGGGCAATGAAAATAATTCATATAATACTTTCCATATATAATCACATAGCACAATACACTTAATAGTATAATAATAATATGATCACCCTTACATTAACAACGAAACAACACTCATTTCAATAATTGATGTTCAATACATAAAATTTTCTTCATGCAAATTATTTCCAACATACATTTACCTTGCCTTTTCAATGATCACATAATGACATGCTTACATCCTTTCATTTCTCATGCAAGCAATAGTAGTACATTTAGAGATCAGCAATGGGGTAGTATTGGCTAGTGGGTAAAATAAGCAAATAAGTATAATAGACAAGTGGGTATAATTGGCAAATGGGTATAATCAACAAGTTAATGTACTTGACAAATGGTATAATCGACAAGTGAGTATACTTGGCAAATGAGTATAATCAACAAGTGGGTATACTCGCCGAGTTAATATAATTGGCTTGCTAAGTTGGTATAATCAACAAGTGGATATACTCAACCAATGAGTATAATCAACATCCGGGTATTATCAACAAGTGAGCATACTCGGCAAGTGGGTATAATCAGTAAGTGGGTATACTTGGCAAGTGAGTATAATTAGCAAATGTTTGACAGGACATGCGCATATATATATACACACACGTGTAAGTGGGTAGAAACAACAAGTGAGCATAATCAGTGGATGGGTATAATCGGCAAGTGAGTTAAAATACACAAAATAACATTTTCAAACCCAATTTAGTCATTTTCACATCTAACATTTTACCACATCTCAAAGAAATCAATCAAACACCTTTTCGACATATAAGAACTCATCAAAATAAATCAAATCATCACAATATCTCAACATACCACTACCGATGCTTGCTCATATTTATCATTAAATTCAACTAAAACTAAAATGAACAAATATCAACCAACCGAGTCAATAATACTAAGTAGATCAATCTAACTTAGCCCCTACAATTTTCACTAAAAAAAAAATATTAAGCACTCTCAATCTTTTAACAAGAGAATAAAGCTTGCAAGTTCACCTTGTAAATTATTTGAAAGATAAAATTTTTAAGTTTTGACAACGTAAGAATGGAACATTTTTTTTTCCCTGGAAAAATTTCTTTAGTAATCGCCAAGATTTTAGGATTCATTTAGTAAATTAATTTACAAAGTGATATGATCTTCACTAAGTAGTCATTTAAGCTAGTAAGCCTATTTAAACACCTAACAAAATTCAATCACATTTAACCTTATTTAAGTTTTACGACCCTTAAAAGGTGTAGTATTTTTCAAATTATTTTCATTCAATGACTAAATATTAGAAATAAGATCAATCTTGCACTACTGTAGTATATCACACATATCTTAGCTAAAGAGACAAAATATTATGTGATTTTGACCATTTCAGAAATCTAACTATGATTCAAGCACCAAAAGAAAATTATTCACACGTCTGATTCCAAAATTTTTGGGACTGAGTCAGGTTGCCATTTTTTAGCCGGTTGAAAAAAGTCCACCCTTCTAACCCAAAAAAAAAAAGGAAAAAAGAAAAAAGAAGAAAAAGGTCCATCCTTACCCTATTTTTTGGGACGCGTAATCAGGTCCTGATTCATTTTGGCCGAGTCTACAGTCGTGAATTTTATCTTGCCGATTCTCCGAACCTTCTTTCTAGCTAATCAACTATTGAGAAAGGACAAGTTTTCTTGTTCCCTCATTTCTTGAACCGTTTATCAACTGTACATGTCAACCCCTCTAAAGATTTACTTGTTGCTGAGATTGATTCCCATAACGAAACGGACGGCGACATAACTTTGGTCAAAATAAATTTCATTAATCAATATGATAAGGGCACCACTGATGGGCAGCTGGAAAAGGACAAACTCATCCCCCACTCAAACAAAAGTCGACAAGGCCGGTCGCATCAACTGTCGTTGCTCTACGCATTAAGGAACAACCGACAATTACCAAGATGTACTGGCAAGTCGCAACGCCCTCCACCTCCACTTTCTGATTCTGCTAAGACTTCATCAACAAGCCTTCGTGGTTGGAGGCTGACGGCTACCACACAACCACGCTGATTTACCAATTCATTTCAATCAACCTTTTTACTTTATGTAAATCAAGCTAATCAAAAGTTCTCCTTTTTACCTTGACAAATTACCCTAAAAAGTGATTTCTGACATTTTGGGGATTGGCTTCCATGGTTTACCCATTTATCATTCCAGATTTAGGTTTTTGAACCCTCGTCCTTGAAGAACTGCATTTTCAGTGGTGAGTTAATGTAATGAGTCCTAAACTAATTGACTAGATATCAATTCAAGTAAAAAATTTTAATCCTAACTTAATCATAAACTTTTATGCAATATTCCAATATAATCCGTCAGTCAATATTAATCGGAATTGTTGACGTAGCGATGCGCCACGTAGAATGACTAACGATGGCTAAACCGCTATAGTAGCGATTTCTGACAAATATTAACTGAATGACTATATTTTCCTCATTATTCAGGTTATATTGTTTTGTTTTCATGCTATTTCCCCAATAGCAAATTTGTTCACCTGCTCCTGGAAATTCCTTACGACGACTCACCACTTATTCTAACGAATCTGATGGGTGATTCTTGATATTATTTGACCATGACATAATAAATGTCAAGGGAAAAAGAGAAAAAAATAAGAAAAGCGAAGAAATCCACCGGTCATCATTAGGACAGACACATTATACGCCGTCATAAGGGAAAATGAAATTTAACTAAACATCACTAACGTCAACCAAACTCGAAAACAAAACTTGAACTGCAGTAGCCAGATGTAGCTCTTGGTTCAGCCCCCAGAACCATCGCCTATCGGGTTGATGGTTGAAGATGTGATCTTGGTCCTAATCACCTAATCAACGAACCACCGTTTCTCATTCGCTCCCTCCGTATAAAAACCTCGAGGCTTGTCCTATCTTGGAGCATCGCATCCAAGAAACACCATCTCATCCTGTCTCAGTCTCCATCATCACTTGCGCCAAGTAACATCTGATTTCGAGGAAGACGAGGAGCGCAAAATGGGCTCCGCTACTGCTGCTGGTGCCTCGGTTTCGTCGCGAATGATTCTGATGAGAGCCGCCTTCTTCACACTGTGCGCTCTCGTGTTCTTGCCGGCTCTTGCTCAGGCGAAGCACGGAGGTGTCACCAGGCATTACAAGTTTGATGTAAGCAAAGGTTTTTCATGGATAAGTCTCTAAAGCTTTAATTAAGTTATGGTGAAGTTGATGTAAGTTTATGGTACAGATCAAGATGCAGAATGTGACGAGGTTGTGCCAGACGAAGAGCATTGTCACGGTCAATGGCCAGCTCCCGGGGCCTCGAATCATCGCTAGAGAAGGCGACCGGCTCCTAATCAAAGTCGTTAACAATGTCCAGTACAATGTCACAATCCACTGGTACGCAAAATCAGCAGCTCCATCTTTACAATTCCTCTTAATTCTTTTATTTCTTTTTTTGAGGTTTTCAATAAAGAAAGGCCACGTTAGAAAGGTAAATTGCGAGTCCATAAAATAACCACTAATATAATGAACCGGGTGAGATAAATTTTTAGCGGTTGCTGATATCTTGATCATTAGCATTGCGTTTGCGAGGTTAGTGAGTATATTATCCGATTCCACGTTTAAGGAGTTGCCTTATCCATCGACAGGCATGGAGTCCGACAACTCAGAAGCGGGTGGGCTGACGGACCGGCATACATCACGCAGTGCCCGATTCAAACCGGCCAAACCTATGTCTACAATTTCACCGTGACCGGCCAAAGAGGAACATTGTTTTGGCATGCCCACATATCATGGCTCAGGGCGACTCTGTATGGCCCGATCGTGATCCTCCCAAAGAAACACGCTTCCTACCCTTTTCCCCAGCCTTTCAAAGAAGTCCCCATTGTTTTCGGTAAGCCGATACAATAACTCGTTACTAGGGAGATTGAGAATAGATCGGATTGATCCGAGAATCGGCGATAAGTTATTTCGGTAGTTGAGTTTCGATGTTTGCTTTCGGATGTTGTAGGAGAATGGTGGAAAGCCGACACAGAAACCATCATAAGCCAGGCCTTGAAGACTGGAGGAGCGCCGAACCTCTCCGATGCCTACACCATGAATGGCTTTCCGGGGCCCCTATACAATTGCTCGGCCAAAGGTAGCACTCCTCAGAGGCGTACGCCTTAATAAAATTGTTCAAATAATCCATTTTAATTAAGAAGATAGTATAATTTAGGCAGGCTATGAGAGGTGCTTATTACTGAATTATCATGATTTTACATGCATGAGCTCCAATTATACTACAGATTAGTTATAAACTTTTTGTGACATCTTGATCAGATACGTTCAAGCTCAAAGTTAAGCCCGGAAAGACCTACCTCCTTCGCCTTATCAACGCCGTCCTCAACGATGAGCTCTTCTTCAGCATTGCGAACCACACGCTCACCATCGTAGAAACCGACGCAGTTTATGTGAAGCCCTTCAAGACCCACACAGTGCTCATAACCCCGGGACAGACCACCAACGTCCTGCTCCGTGCAAAATCCAAGGCCCCGAATGTCACATTCGTCATGGCGGCTCGGCCCTATGCCACCGGCCCCGGTGCCTTTGACAACACCACCGTCACTGGATTCCTCGAATACGCTAAGCCCTCTTCACCCTCGAAACCTAAAGCATCCAAACTCCCTATCCTCAAGCCAACCCTACCGAAGTTCAACGACACGGCATTCGCCATGAAATTCGCCCAAAAGTTACGTAGCTTAAACACTGCTCGGTTCCCAGCAAAAGTGCCCCAAACCGTGGACAAGAAGTTCTTCTTCACCGTCGGCCTAGGAGTAAACCCGTGCCCGAAAAACCAAACCTGCCAAGGTCCGAACAACACCATGTTTGCGGCCTCAATAAACAACGTCTCCTTCGTGATGCCAAGCACGGCCTTACTCCAAGCTCACTTCTTCAAGCAGTCCAATGGGGTTTACACTACTGATTTCCCCACCAAACCACCTTTCAAGTTCAACTACACGGGTACGCCACCGAGCAATATGTTGGTGACTAGCGGCACGAAGGTGGTGGTCCTGCCGTTCAACACGACCGTGGAGCTGGTGATGCAGGATACGAGCATCATCGGTGCGGAGAGCCACCCTCTTCACCTCCATGGATTCAACTTTTTCGTGGTGGGACAGGGCTTCGGGAACTTCAAGCCGAAGAGGGACCCCAAGAATTTTAATCTGGTCGACCCGGTGGAGAGGAACACGGTCGGCGTACCATCTGGTGGTTGGGTGGCCATCCGGTTTCTTGCAGATAATCCAGGTGAACATACTATTTTCCATGCACAATGCTAGTATGTAGCTCAAGAAGGTTTTATTTGCTATGGAAAGTAACGTTATAGAGATACACAACTTTTATGAACGGTGATATAAAACTCACAATCATCTCTAATGATGGAATCATGTGCGAATTTGTAGGAGTGTGGTTCATGCACTGTCACTTGGAGGTTCACACGAGCTGGGGGCTGAAGATGGCATGGGTCGTCATGGACGGAAAGGGTCGGAAGCAAAAGTTGCCGCCGCCGCCAGCCGATCTTCCCAAGTGTTGATTTTTCCAATTTCGTTTTCCCTGTCCAAGTGCAATTTTGGATTAGCTGTTGCATTGTTCTTTGATTCATTCTTTTTCTTCAAGTTCTTTTTTCTCCTTGGAGAGTCCAATGCGAGATGTAATGCTTAAACTCGAATCCCAAATCTCAACGAAGTAAAGTAGGCAACCTTCCACACTCTTCTCCTTAACTATTCCTCTTTACAATACGCCAAAAGAAGTTTTGTTATCAGAGCCAACTGGTGTCGAACCAAGGGATAGAGTCCACCTTTCTCAAAGAAATATCGGAACTCATTGTTCGATGAATCAAACAAAAGATGAGAGCTTTTGCGTCGTGCACACATGATGGAGATATTAATTTAATAATCCTCTTTTACACTAAGAGCAATAAGCGGTCGAAAGTATCTCATTTGAACCTTTGTGAATATTTCTTTTGCAACTTCTAGCCTCGTGACATGCAAGCTTATGATCAATTTGTATCTTGGACATTGCCTATATCATGTGAAGAGACTTTTGACACATTAGCATTACGGCTCAAATCCAACGTTGCGTATCATGTACGAGATCTTATAAAAACAACTGAGAGCAATTATTGCAAATGATCACCTCTCCCACTCTTCTTATTTATAACGTATTCCCATTTAATCACTGAGACACTACATACACATACCAAAACTTATTTTCATGTCAAGCATGTACTTTTTTTAATGACTCCTTAAGCATCAAATGATTTGGCTTTTGTCATCTTTTTTATTTCAATAACGGCAAAGCTATTCAGAATTCTCAGTAAAATAAGTTACAGTTTTACATATTTTTTATAATATGAACGCGGGAACACAGAAACTAAATTACTTTCTTTTTTTTTTCGTTCGAACAGACGCTAAATTACTTAGAAAAATCCTAAACCAACTAAGTCTGGACCTTCGACATATGTCATTGATTTCAGCTCTGAGCAATTTACATAAATTATAAGATTTAATCAAATGACCACCAATTCCCGAGTTGGAATTAATAATGAGACCCTACCATATTAATACTATAAAAGACTCCAAATTGATACATATATGACAAATTTATCCTAAATTAACTTTTCACCCATATAATATCCCAAACTGAAACCGGCGAAACGTTCATGACAAATTTACTCTTCATTTTTTCATCAATTTTTTGCCATTAGCATGTGGTGACGTAATATGGTGATATGGTAAGTCCATTTGGAAATTCATAGAGTTAATATCACGAAAAACTGCAAATTAGTACATTTATGATAAATTTATTTCAAACTACGTTTTTACACTAAATACCCCAAGTTATATACGAGTGACACATTTACTCTTTGTCAATACTCCTAAACATGGCCAAGTTGTGATGTGCAATTGAGTTTAGGTTCTAGATTTCTCTAACAAAAATACCTGAAACTTTCTAATTCATTACAAGATATTACCAACATGAAAAAAAAAAAAAAAATCTTTGCTATTAATGTAAAATCCGTGCGACGATTCATCATAGGCAACCTCCGTAGCTGCTAAGGCTGCGCATGGTAAAATTTATGTTTCTCAATTTCTCTATTTCTCGTTCCCCGGAACGGGTTTGGAAAGCAATCCGTTTGGTAACACAAATTGATTTCTCTATTTCTGAAACAGATTTCTGTTTCAGAAATTGTTTTGGAGGAGAAATCAGAAGCTAAAAATTTTAGCTTCTCTATTTCTGAAGTAGAAATAGAAATTGTTTCTTATCCATCCACCTCCTTCCTTAAGCAGACTCGACTCCTTCTCTCCTCACTATCGTTGCTTTCCCATTCCTTCTCCTCACCTCAACCAAAAACCCTAGCGACTCCGAAGCTGTTCATCCTCACCGTCGCCGCTCATCTCGCCGTCGCCGCTCATCTCGACCGGCCAATTTGCTCCGGTCATCCCGTCGGACCCGCCTCGTCCGTCCGCGTCCCCAATCACGCTCCGGTCGCCATCACCCGGTAGCCGTCGTCGTCGCCCAACTCCAGCAGCCGTCTCCGTCGCCCATCTCTCGCCGTCGCCCATCTCCGGCCACCGCCGCCGTCGCCCATCTTCGTCCGCGTCCCCTTCCACTCTCGATTCCGCGGATCGGGGTCGCCCAACTCCAGTCGCCGTCGCCGTCGCCCATCTCTGTCGCCCATCTTCGTCCGCGTCCCCTTCCGCTCTCGATTCTGCGGATCCAGTCGCCGTCGCCCCTTTCTGCTTTCGATTCCTCACGAGGTTCGATCGATCATTCCCTTTTCACCTCTTTCTTGGTTGTTTTGTGCTTGTTCTGTGCTTGTGCTTTGCAAACGAACGGTTGGTGTTTGTGCTGCGAGTCTGGGCTGCTATGTTTCTCGGTGGGGTGGGGAATGTGAGAGCGATTGCGAATGGTTGGTGTTTGTGCTGCAAGTTCTTAGGTAGATTTCATCCGGGTTGCTCTGTTTCTCGGTGGGGGTGGGGAATAGAGATCATTTTTACAACGGGAAAAGAGAAAGGAACGATGGGCACCTTTTTTCTTTCTGCTGAAGGTCAACGGACTGTTGATATCAGAAATCTGTTTTTGCTTAATAGGACAATCTGTGAAACATAGCAGTGATGGATAATATTTCAACTAAAATTATTTGATATATATTGTAGATATAATAGAAAGAGATGTTATACAGAGCTAAGATTTATCATAATTTGAGATGAATTTTGAAACAACCCCCGAGAAAAACAGAAATAATAACAATAAGAAATTGGTGGGACTCATGCTTGATTTTGGAATTGTTAGAACTAGAACTGTTCTTTCCCTTGATTTTGTTTGTAAATCATATAAATTCTGTAAACCATATTAATTCTTTGACTTAAAATTGCTTATGGCAAGTGGACTCATGCTCGATAGTGTCTGATGAGCCATTACAGAGATTTATCCTCATTTTTCTAATTATGTTGTATTGGCAGTGCTCCTTTGTACCGGCTATTAATGTGACCTATGGGAGTGAAGTTTCAAAGGAGCTGACCCCTTTGTGGATCCAGGGGGCCACTCCTCGTTGCCCTCTATGTCAAGCTGTTCGAGGATTGTGGGCACTTTATTTGTTCACTTTCAAGCGGCAGTTAAAGTAGTTAAGAACTTGCTTGTGTACTACCTCACTGCTTATCAATATGTCGTAAACGGGAAGCTAAAAGAAGACGTATGTTCTCGTGTCTGGCAACCTATGGTGGATGTAAAGAACTTGGACTACAAGGAGCTTTCTAGAAGGAAACTCAAAGAATTGCAAGAGTGGTTGCTGGAGTGGTATTTGGATTTTATTGAGTCAATATGGCCATATTCTTTGTAGAACAATTAGATTCTTAAAGAGGGCCAATTTCATTTGAGTTGCACAACTTGATTCGAGAAGGCAGGGCTAAGTGTCAAGATTGTTTAGATGGTTTTAGAATTCATGATATGGTTTGAGAGCCCCATTTTGCCCCGGGAGCTCTCGGTTAGATCTTGATCAAGTTGAGTTGACAGCAAGCGATCGAGGGGATATATATAATTTTTGGGGCAACATTTTAATTCCTGTATGAGATCCTCATAAATCATTTTATGTGGTTGCATCTGTTATTTGATTGAGAGAAGCAAAAATGATTGATTTTTCTAAACTACCAAGCGAAAGCATTGGTTCTATTTTCGATCTATTCTTTTGTTGTTTCATTGTTTTCTTCACGCAACATGATGATGTTCTGATGTTTGAATCTCTGAATGTATCTGCACTGATGCTTTAGATATTTCAGGTGGGTTGACCCTGTGCTAAGATACTAGAAAATTTATATGCAGTGCAGTGGGAAAATGACTTTTTGAGAACCTTTTGTCCTCGAAGTTTTTTGTTTATTTCTTACTTGATTCCGAGATTTTCTACAAAACTTTTGAGTTATGAAGGCAGCATCTCTTGAAATTTTGCCGGGATCATTCCCAGTAGTGAATCACTTTGGTGTTGATCCTGCATTTGGTTTTATATGAGGCATGATTTCACCTCCAAGAAAAGGCATGTTGGTTATGAAGTTATACTGTGAGGAGTAGTAATTGGTAGTCGATAACCGATTATGTACGTGTGTTGGAGATTTTGTGGGAATATAAGAACGATTTGACTGGAAGTTGTTATGCTCACTTTGTTTTGAATGTTAAAGTGAAAGGATTGCAGAAATTATGCGTGTGCTTGAACTCGGAAAAATGTATAGCCAGTAAATAATTGTGAATTTTTCTGCATTAAATACCAATTCTTATATTGATCAGGACTAGTATTTGATCCATTCAGGCCGGAATTGAATTGAAGTCCATGTCACGGTAATGTACGTCAAATGCCTCGCTCCACTTGAATGTTTATAAGTTGGATGATGAGTGTAGATAAACGGGAACAAGACTGTTAGGTAAGCCAAAGAAAGCTTAATATGGAAACTCGTTGCCTTGATTAACCTCACCGATTAAAAAACCATTTCCACAAGATTTATTTAAATCAAATTTTATTGAAACATCTGATTCTAAGTGTCCTTTATCCCTCAAATGTAAGTTCCCTATTCCCAAATCTTTTATAGTTTGCATACTAGCATTTTTATACTAATTACTAGCTTTTATTTACATAAATTGCTAATGTTTTGAAGTTCCTAACTACTCTATCGAATTACCAATATAAATTAAAGTGATTTACCAACCTTTATCAAATTAAATTACCATCACAAGCACCAAGAAGAGTGAGGTAAAAGGATGGGGACAAAGTGATTCATAGAAATAAAAAAAAAAAAAAAAATTGTTATCAAACGGTTTTCGTTTGAAATAGAAATTTTGAGTCGTTATCAAACAGGTTTTCTTTGCTCGAAACTTGTCCGGGGAATAGAAATTGAGAAATTGATTTATGGCCAGAAATCAATTTCTGTTTCAGAAATTTTACCGCATGATAAAATTTTTGTTTCTTGATTTATCTGTTTCTCTGTTCTCCGGAACAGGTTTGGAACAGAAATCCGTTTGGTAACGCAATTTGATTTCTCTATTTCTGAAACAGATTTCTATTCGTAAATAGATTTGAAGAAGAAATCAGAAGCTAAGGGCGCGTTTGTTTGCGTTTGTTTAAAAATTGTTCAGAAACAGAAATAGAAAAAGTATTTGCTGTTCTGGGAACAATTTCTGAACAAAAAAATGCGTTTGGTAATCGTATAAAATTTCTGTTTCTGGAATAGAAAAAGAAGAAACACGTTTGGTAACGTAAAAAAATTCTATTTCTGGAATAGAAAAAGAACAGAAACACGTTTGGTTATGTACAAAATTTCTATTCCAATTTTTTTCCAATTGTTTTTTTTTTAATAAAATGTGAACTTAGTATTGAATTATCATTCTCATGAAATGCTTATCAATTTAATTTTTTTCATATTAAGTGAAAACAAACATTCTAAACTTGATCATATTTGCTTTGAACGGAATAAATATTTTAAGTTCGTACCAAAATTTTCCAGTTTGTTTTTTTTTTAAATAAAGTGTAAACTTGACTTTGAATTCTCATTATCATAAAATGTTCATCAATTTAATTTTGTTCATGGTGAGTAAAGTCAAACATTCTGAACATAGTTATAAGTGCATACTCCGAAGAATCTTGCAGTTCTTGCATTTCACGCTGTCTTCCAACTCAGGACATTCTTCAACATTTTCTCGAGACATAAAATGTATTTTCTTCATTGCAACACAATTATACAATACTACCGACTATAAACTGAAGAACGTTTTCTGCTCACGTTAAATACAGATCTTTTCATTCCATGAGATGCTTTTGACATTCAAAATTCCTCATCGTCCGCAAGATACCGGCACTTTGCACCCTTCATCCTTCTTCTTCCCGCTTCAGCTAATGATCGGTTGGACGTTTGGTCTATACCGCCAGCCTTTGTCGAACCAAATATATCTTCGATGCCACTTCTTACCCTCTTTCTTCTCTCAGCGATCATGTCCGGTGTATGCCTGAAACGGGAAAAGCAAATCTTGCGTAACCAATCTATCCCCTTCCCTTAATGCGGGATGTGTGACAGGGCTATGGCCATACCTTAGGGTAAGAGTAAAGGAAGATGTACCACCATGAGCATATTAGCAAAGATATAATTGTCGTTACCAACATTGAATGCAAAATTAGCCAGCTACCGGTGATCGCTAACATTCCTGTCAATGTTATTGTCCAAGGACGACACTGTCAATGCAACAATTGGATGCACAAACTTGATTAGAAAACTACTAATAAAAAGGAAGGATTCTGTTTGAACTTTTGACAAAACAATCCTGGGAGCCAAAATGGAAAAAATAAAATTACAAATACCCATTAAAGTTGAGCAAACCAATCTGGCCCGACTCAAGAGATATGAGCTATAATTATTACCAGTAACATCCATCTCTTTGTGTAGTTCACTTTCCTTGATATGGGTGAGACCTTGTACACAAGTTATGTTATCATCAACAGGACACATGCCGATTTATGTATTATATAGCATGGGATCTCAATCATGGTATTGGAGTCCTCACAATATAAACATGGTCGATCACTCGGTCATCAACTTTATTAAACTCTTTGTGAAGAAGACTTATTGGAATTTCATGATGGAGGACGAAGTGTATATTTTCCATTAGTATCTTTGGAATGAAATCGGATGCATGATGTGAGATCGTGTGCCTAAGCATCATGAAATAAGCCACATCATTTCCTATTTTAAGCAATCTATAAGCAGCCTAGCTATCCATATGGTAAAGGAGAATGCAATTTCTAAAATGTGAAGAACCAAAAGCCACATTTAATCCCTATATCCATATGTTAAGTTTACAAAAGAACCTCTAAGCTCCGATATCAAGATTTTAGACAACCCTAACATCTTAATGGCACTTTCTCTCCCAAATTTCAAGTTTATCGACAACATCCAGATGGTGTATATGAATATTAGCTGAACACATCTTACAAGGGAAGTTCACGGGTATCAAACGAGTTGCTCGAAGGGAGAACGCATAGACTCGAAACATCTCGAGAGTCTCGCAGCAGGTCTTTCAAAGGATTCTGAACAATAATAATATGAGTTAACAACTCGCCATCAACATTAGACAGAACTTGCATCTTCACGAGATATGACTGAAGTTGCACCGATCATACATCTGAATCAACTATCCATGGAGAATGTTTGTTAAAGGATTCCGTCGATGCAAGTAAACAAGAAACATGACAAAGTGTGTAGACCTACATGTAAAGTAATTCAGAGCTCCTAAAGAATTCTAGAAAGCAAGTGCTTGAAGGCGGATGACGATAGCATAAAACAATGCAAGGATTAAACAAATAGGAAATAATTCAGAATGCCTAAAACTGAAAAAAAGTGTGCAAATTACTGATCAAAACCATAAATTATGTCGGTGCAAGTCGAATTGAATTGCTTGTCAAGATATCTATGGATTCCTTAGTCATCCCATTTTTTTTCCCGTAAGGCACTCGGGCCATCAACCATGACAATTTTCTAGACGCATCCACAAAGGTTCCACATCATTCAACATGGCATTACATAGAACTTTGTCCAATACTCATTCTCCTTCAAAGCCGGCTCGGTTGTACCCAAGTTCAACAACTTGGACATGGAACCATATGCTATATCCCAAACATGACTGCAGAGTGTGTTCAATTGTCGCAAAAATGACACTTCCAATTACTATCTTGACCTAAGAGAACCCCAAAGAAGTTCAACGGTTGGTCGGGCATGAATGGATCACCATGACGCCCGAGCAGCAGCCGACGCTCGCTGCTCCGCTCGCTCGAGCCGAGCCCGAGCAGCAGACGGGCATTTCCCGCTCGCTCGCCCGAGATCTCGAGCGAGCGGACGAGGCTGCATCGCAGTCTGGGAGCAACGCTCGCTTGAGATCGTGAGAGTCGCCGAGCAAGCGGCTCGCAGATCTGGGGCAAGCGCCGCCTCGAGCGAGCCCTAACACTCGAGCTCTCGCCGAAGTGAAGACAATCGGTGAAGGAGGAGCGGTGGCGACGTTTACCCGGGGTGAAGGAGCAGCGGCATTTGTCGAGACGGGGCGCCGGAGAAGACGATGGAATTCTCTCGCTCGCGAGGAGGAGGCGCTCGTCGCAGAGGAGACGCTCGTCGCGGGAGGAGACGCTCGTCGCAGAGACGCTCGTCGCGAGTCGGAGGAGGAGAAGCTCGTCGCTCGTCGCAGTCGCCGGAGGAGAAGCTCGTCGCTCGTCGCTCGTCCCTTGTCGCAGTCGCGGGAGGAAGCTCGTCGGGGGGGAGAGGAGGCCCTGTTCGAGCACTATCCAAGAAATAAAAAGGAACACAATTTTGTTCCTTTTTTGTTTCGATTTGTGTTCCGAAACAAGAAACAAGTTTTTGTGTTTCTTGTTTCATTTATTTTTTGTTCCTGGGAACAAAAGAACAAAAAGGAACAAACGCACACAAACGCGTTTGTTCCTTTTGTTCCCAGAACAAAAAAACAGAAATTTATGTTCCTGGAACGAAGCAGTGGTGCAACCATGCAGTCCTAAAATTTTTAGCTTCTCGGTTCGAAATTGAAATGAGAAATCAATTTCGGCGAGTAAATCAATTTCTATTCCAAAATTTTGTCATGCGCACCCTAAAGGACAACAAAGGACAAAGAAACGATGAACCCAACACCATTCCTCTCACACGTACTCGTCTTCCCATTCTCGGTGAAAAGCCATGTGCACGCCATGGTCAAGCTCATCGAGCTTCTCTGCCTCGCCAATCTGGACATCACCTTCTTCAACTCGACCACATCCAGAGCCGCCTACTCCTATTCTCCGACATCCAATCTCGTTTCGTGCGGTACCCAGGCTTCCGATTCGTTGCCATAACGGACGGGGTTGTCGGAGGACCGCTTGCGCTGCAGTTACGGAGCTCGAGTTGTTCCCCTCGACGAAGGCAGTGAGAAGGCCGGTGTTTGGGGAGATGCTAGTTTCGGGCTAGCTGAGGTCCGCGCCGGGGACGGTTGTCATGTGTCTAATAATGGACGGGTTGCCGACTTTCGCCATTGATTTAGCAATAGAGATGGAAGCTCATTGCTTCTTGTTCAGGACTACTATTGTTGCTTGTTTTTGGGCTAATCTTTGTATTCCTAAAGCTCATTTGCTTTTTGTTCATCTATTTATTTTTTGTCGGAAGAATATTTGTTGTCTTTACCTTAGGAATTAGGATGTTGGCTATGATATATGGTCACGCTGATTTTACTTTAATAGCAAAGCCTTTTTCCTTGTTGGTAAAATTTTGTAGTGAATTAACAAGGGAAAAAATCAAGTATATATTATGCGTGTATTGATTTGGGAATTTTCATAATTCAAAAAAAATTATTTTTGAATAAATACTAATTTAGGTTTTTCTATGATATTAATCCTATGAATTTCCATATAAACTTACCACATGTCATCCACGTCCGCAAATTTAATGGTAAAATTAATCGAAAGTTAATGAAATGGTAAATTTATTATAGATATATTAATTTAAAATTTTTTATGATTTTTTTTTTAGTCGGCTCTACTCTAATCCTACCCTAACACTTACTCTCAAAGTTTTCTCGCTCCTCCTCAGAATCGACCCCGAAATGAAATCGTCCCCACCCCAATCCCCAATCACTCTCTGAGTAGGGATTTGAACTCTCAACCTCTCATTTTTAAGTTGGAATTTGGCACCAGAAAAAAACTTTTATGATTGAAAAAGTAATTTGCAGTGAGTTTGTCAGGTGGAGGGCGTTTCATGCTATTAACCTTATAGTAACGATTTTCCCCATCGCGCAAACTCGAGCCTCAGCCACTGCAGCGTTTTCAAGAATGACCGACGGCGGAGACGCGCTTAGCCGGAGATTGCGAATCCCCGAGCGAGGCAGACCAAATCCCTCCAACCACGATCAGTCGTGCCGGCACGCTCCGGCCGGTCACGTAGCTGGCGTCGTCTCTGTAATAAAATGACACTCCGACAAGCAAAAAGAAGTGGGCCCGAAGTTAAAAGGGACACCAGACGCCCTCCATGTTCCAACAGCATCCACGCTCGGTTCTCTTCCGCTTCATCGCCTGCACTCTTTCGGTGCCGCTTTTCGTGTCGCGATGGAGGAAGACAAGGCCAGCCCATCAGATTTAAGCAGGTTCGGTTGCGGATTCTTGAGTTAAGTTTTTGTCTTGGAGTGTCTTTCTTGTTGTGATCGATTGTGGCTGCGATCCTGCGTTCCTTGTTTTTTGTGGAATGCCCTGATGTGGGTCGGAGTTGAGTTGCTGGTGGGAGGTGGAAGTGATGTTTGTTGGATTCACTCGAGGCTGTTAATACCTGCGGCGGTTGGTCTTCGGCTGCTCTGCTAAGAAAATGGAAAGTTCGGAACTTGGGCTGGATCCAAAAATGCCTAAATTAGGCGTTTAGGGATAGGATTAGAGAGAGGGTTTTACTGTGTACAGCTTGTTGTGGGGTGATTGGGATGCCGGCGCTTTGCATTTGGCCGGAGGCTATTGATGATGCCTTGGAATGCTTCTTTGCTTTCTGGGTTGTGAGCTGATCATTGTTCTCGTACCAATCTGTTCCTAAGTGATTGGTTTTGTTCCTGATGGAAATAAATTAGTTTTGAGTGACGGTGTTAAATCAATGAGCGTCACATACCGAAATAATTTTGACATGCGAGACTAATGTCATGCCTACATACATGCGTGCGTAGCGCGAGCAAGTGAAATGACCCGAAAGCATTATCTTCATTCTTTAAATAGCAAGCCAACCGTCCATAAAACACTTTGAGAACTCGATTTCTGCTTACTTTTAGACAAACTCTACCAAGTCCTTCGCTGCAGAATTGCTCTTAGTCTTGCAGATTGACCACCTTTATCAGTGTGCGGTACAGCATGTATTTTTCCCCAATTACTTTCATATGGATGTTCAAACCCTAGAAAATTAACCATGTAAGAGGTTGGGGAACAGGGTGTTATTGTCCATTTTCCAACAATGGAGGTTTTTCCCCCATAAACTTGAACTTATTGCAATGGACAAAAATCATGATATCTTATGTGAAGACTCCTCTATTAATTGAGGGCTATGATTAGCAATCTGTGCAATCTCACTTTGGTTTCCTCTATGCCAATACATTAGTGTTTTTGTAACTGAAGAAAATGCCGTTTTTCTCTTCATTTTCACTTCAATCAAGATTTTCTTTTTTTAATTAAAGGGCGAATTATTTTGATTATCATAATTTGTTTCATGGGATTAGTTGGGCCAAAGGCTTGGATACCCAATTGATCCTATAAAAGATATAAGATTTCTTCTGATTTTTCATCTATTTGGTGAATTAAATGACACCTGATCAAAGGAAAATATTTTCCTAGTCTAAACCACGTCGAAGGAAAGCTGGGGTGATTGTTTAATTGGTTTTGGCTAAACCAAATCAAGTTCATCTCTCACCACAGCGCTCATTCTGTGGTTGCCATCGACTAGTACTGTTGCCTTTAGCGGTATCAGCACATGGTCCCCTCCATCAATTGACCAGTCATTGCTGGTATAACAACCCACCGGCAGATGACTGTTGACATCTCCAACACCAGTCATACCACCTGCCGCTGCCACTTCTAAGCAAGTTATTACCTATCTACCTCTCAAAGCTTTCAAAAGGAGGAAAAAGCACGAAATATTGTACGTTTCTGGTGAAATATTTACATGAAACAAAGAGGCTCCACTTACCCTGCCCAAATAATTGCCAAAAAATTGCAAAGCTAACATTAGAAGCCATTACGAGTTATAGTGTTTCATGAACATCCTGGTTCCTGTCATATGCATGTCAATAGTGAATATATGTGCAATATGTCTTTGCTTTTGTTCTTCTTTACAAAATCTGTACTTTTTAGTTTCAGTGAAAGTCTTCAGTAATTATGTCTTGGGAAAGAAGGAACTTTAGAGACTATGTTCTTTTTAGCTTTGAATTCTTGTTTGGCATTGTAATCATTGTGCACAGCTTCTGTTTGACATAAACTCTTCTCTTCTTGGTCATTTTGTATCCTGGCTCTGCTAACAGCTTTCAAGCAATAAAATCTCGAAATATTGTTGATTTAAGCAAGAAAAGGAAGCATCTATCTGAGCATTGTGAGTTGCCTCTACCAAAGCACAAGTGCTTGGATGGAGGCTTTGATCCAGTTCTGCTCTCCGAGTATGATGCAAACCCAGATATTGAGGACTTGCCTGCATTCAGAATAAAGAGGCCAACTGAGGGAGGTTGCAATCATGATGAATCACAACCTGAATCAGCAAAAGGCAGCAACAGCTTTAGTGAAGATTCTGACACTGCTACGTCTGCTTATGGCGGGTTTAATTTAGGCCCAGATATTGCTGTGATAACCAATGGAGCTTCCACTTCCTCTGTCAAATGGGCCTGGAACAGTTCACAAGACATGCCTCATTACTCTAGTGCTGACAAAGCTATAACGAGAGTTGATAACAACAATGTTGATAACAACAATGGAGTTGGGAAGCATGATCCTCCCGATCAAGACAATGAATTGCAAATGTTACTTGAAGAGCAGCTTTTAGAATTTGGATGCCATATGGGATACACAAGTGAATATGCAAATGACTGCTTGGACACGTGTGCAACCGAAGAAGTGGAAGACAGCATTTACTCCAATGCTTCAAAACCAGATAATCTTGTTCTTTCATCAGGAAGATGGAATACTAACCATGGTAAAGCTTTTTTTCTTTTTACAAAGTTAGAAGGTCATCATGACTGATAAATCTTCTTCAGCATTATCTTGTAATGTGATTTCTGTAACCTAGACCTGGATTTCTTGGATCTGGAGTATTTGGTTTTCATTTAAATAGAGGCGTAACTTACAGACACTCAAGCTTACATCAGGAGGTGAATGTTTAAGCATTTATAGATAATCTTAGGCACCTAAAAGGTTAGGGACTTAAATGATCCGTGGAAAATTACTAAATGACAATATTAAATTGGAGGTTCTACTTAGCTAGTATAATAGAGGAGGGAGTCTATGCCTTTCGTGCTTTCTTTCCCTTTCTTGTGATGTGAGGTGTGAAGCCTGTGGTTATAGCTTTTCTACTTAGTTATTTTCTAATATACCATCTGATAAGTTGCTGACTCTTCGATGCAGATACTCTTCACGGGACTAGAAAACCAACAATTGATCAAGAATTTGAAGATTACTTCTCCACGCTCATGATGTAGGGAAGCTTAATTGAATTTGTAAATATGCATAACTGAATTACTGACTTGGTTGATTGAAGGCAATGTTCCTTATATACAATTGCACTAAATTTTCTTCACTTTGGAAATTAGGGATGCGGATTTGCTTGTGCCCTTTTGCTATTAATATTCTGTGATTAGGTGCACGTTTTGCGTTCTTCTGTTTCTTCATATCTTCCTAGACTTTTATTATTTGTCTTTCCATGTTAGGTATACAAATTCTTTCTGTGAATTCAAAATATCATGACATGAATTAGCAGTGAAAGGTATAAGAATGAATGTTCTCTCCCATATCCTCAGCAACTGTGTAAGTGATCTCAGTGAAGTGAGATATCATCAGCTTGTTTACTCTCCTTTGTAATGTTTCTACTTCAAAGTAAAATCACTAGGATGCATGGTTTACCAAATCGTGCATCATCATTTTCTAGATATTCTGTGTCAAACCAGTTCGCAGTTCGACTGCTTGACTCTCTGGATATCCAGTACTCGTAGCAACTTCAGGATGGGAAATTGTGGATCTCTTGTCTTGGTTTTCGCGGATGCTAAGGAGTTCCATTCCTGCTGTAGCATTATCTATAAGGGGATCCAACATCACTCTGAGCAAGAAAATTACTTCTTTGAGATTATTTTCTGTTGACAAGTTAAGGTCATCTTTTGCAGCTTCGCAGCAAGGAAGATGTTGAGGCAAAATGCCTCTGATAGGATACTTTAATGGCATGTATGAATCCTTCCAGAACTGCAGATTACAGATTCTGGTAACTTGCATCATGTTCGTGTCATGACATGGTTCTCCTTCTGAACAGAGATACGTAGGTTTCCCGGGTGTTTGAAGTTGTAGAAATTGCTGATCATGTTGTGGATGTCTGCTGATATTTAATTCCATGGTGGACTCACTCACTTCCTGTTGGAGAAATGCCTAAATGTATGAGGACTCCATTTCGGAGCATTACACCATTATGAAGTCGTCAAACAAATTTGCGCAGAAACAGGGAAAATGCTAACAGAAACTCGCAAACACGGCAAATATGCACGGCAACAGAGAAAACACTCCATTTATGCGGTACTGATTGACGGGACGCTGCGTGAACACCCGTCTCGGCCCGCCTTTTGAATTTCTACTCAACAGATCGTTTAGAAAACCTACATAAACGCCATCGACACAAAGCGAACGAACTTGATTCACTTATGACAGCTGCTTACATTCTGGCAACGAATCAAGGAATGTCTCTTGGAGAATCCTACGCGATCCTTTCTATGTTTATACAATTATCCCAGTTCAAGAAAAGAAAAAGACCCACCACCGCTAATCTAACAACTAAAACCAATCAAGACTCGAATGAACAACAGAACAAGAAAAGACAAGAGAGCCAGCTAAGCACAAGCTTCTCTCCTGGGAGCCACGGAGAACAGAGCATCGAGATCCGGCGGCTGGAAGTACCCGTTCTTCGGCGCGTCCCGCCTCTTCCCGCCGGCCGGCTCCTGCTTCTTCTTCTTCGGCGGCGGGGGACAGACGCTCGGCGGCGGGATCCTGCACTCCTCGTGCCGGGGCGTCACACAGCCTTCCTCCGCCATATTTACCGTCGGGTCCCGAGCCTCCGAAACGAGCTTCGAATTCTCAAGATCTTCGAAACGGAGGAAGAAACTGAAAACTCGAGAGAGGGAGAGAGAGAGAGAGAGAGAGAGAGAAACAGAGGGGACTCTCGCTGCGGTGGCGACGACCGAGAATAACGAAAATTTGAAAACGCAGGAGCTTGGAATCTTCCGGGGAGGGGAAGGCGCGGCTTCTGCGAAGGGGAGCCGGGTGCCGACGGTGGTGGGCGACAGCTAAGCTGACCGTACGGATTTAGCTGACGTGGCCCATGTCACCACCGCGCCATTCAAACTCGGCGGCGCCTACCTCTTTTGCGCGGGAAAAGGTTCCGCCGTTTTTGAGGCTGAAGAGGAATCATGTTGTTCGCGTGGTGTTTTGAAGGGGGAAAATGATTTTTGCTGGGCCAGACGCGGCTGTCGCCGGGCCCAAGGCAATGATCGACTCGAGGATTTCCACCCTTGAACTATAGCATTTGGAAATGAGCATATTAACTTATGAATAACTTCACATGTTTTTCAACCGACGTGAGACTTGAGATGTTACAATTAAAGTAAGATTATTTGAAATTTTAGTTTTTCATTTTATCGATGAAAGAAAATCTTTTATCATGTTTGAGAGATTTCATTCCCATTATTAATATGCAATTTGTTGCGATTGAATGCCACCAATAATTGAAATTCGTTTTGAGTAAATTCACATAGATTCCGGTGGGCTTTTTTATTAACAGAAGTTCCAACTTGAAAGTAGATACTAGAGATGAGATTACTCGTTACATTATAGAGATTACTGATTTTTCTTTTCAGGTGGTTCGCTTGTAGTCATATTTTTTTTTATACATCTACATACTATCCATAAAAAAGGTTTTCTGTTTAAAAGTTCGTCATGTATGGGATGGCAATGTAATTACAAAGGATTGCATCCGTTAATCATAAAGAAAATTATATAGATATATTTTACAAAAGAAAATAGTAATCCACCGTTGTTGGATGAATGTATAGTTTATTTAGTGCATAATTGTAACCTTGAGCATGATTTCCAGAAGAAAATCGTTGTGTTTATTGCATAAACGAAGGTCGAAATGCCTAAAGTTTCGCTTTCAGCCAGCAATGGGATTTGTGAAGGTCTAACACGTATCAATGACAAAGAACTGCGCGTTAGGAAAACCATTTTTCCGCCCTTGAATTGGCCCTCATTGTATCGAGCATAAAGAACGGACATCACTATAAGAATGTGCATCTTTTGGGCGATAGTTCATAGTGGATAGTTTATGGACTATATATAAATTTCAAAACAAATTGGGCTCATGCGAGCCTGCCCAACTCTCAAATAGAATCTTTATTAAAAATTAACATAAGTGCACTAGAAATTTTAAGACTTATTACAAAAATGTAATTGAATCTTAAAACTTGCAAAAAAAGTACAATCAAAACCTACAACTTATCAAATTGGTTAAATTGAGTCCTTCAATTAGCTTCGTCTAATTTAGCTAATGAAAAATGCCGACATGGCCTTTTTAAATATATTTCGCTTCTTACGTGACAATAACGTGGCTAGAATATTTAACATTAGGCTAAAACAACGTCATTTGGATCCAAAATTGATTTTAATCAGAATTTTATTTAAATTAAATTTTAAGAAACCTAAATTGAGGGGGGAGAAGAAGGGTGAGACTAGACGGGCAAGGACTTGCGACCCTCCTGCTGCCACCACCATCACGGGAAGGGCCAATGAGGATGGGGGATGGCTAGCATGGGTGGTTAGGCCTCAACCAGTGGCTAGCGACCCTCACCAATCACAAGCGAGGCCTGCAAGCCTTCACCCAAATCTAGGCAAGTGTCGTGACCCTCCCCCAAATCGGGCGTGGTGAGGGTCACCAACCCTTACCCAAATTTAATTGAAGACCACTAGTGCAATAAAAAAAAAGCTAAGGAGAAGGGTGAGACAATGCAGCAAGGACTTGCATCCGTCGCCACCATTGCGCCACCATCACCGAGAAGGACCAGTGAGGGTGGGGGATGGCCGATGGGGGTTGCCAAAATTTGGTAGAGGGCTACTAGTGGTAGCTGACCATCGCCATCGATGGCCCTCAACTAGATTTGGATGAGAGCTCCTCATTTGTGGTTGACATGGGTAGCCAGCCAGTGGGGTCGATAACCTTCCTCGACCCTTGGCCAACCATCCCCCTCCATTGCCACTCCTTCCCAACGATGTTGGGGTGATGGAGTGCACTTACTATTTGCCTTGCATTCTTTTCTTTTCTTTTTTACTTTTGTAATTTGATTTAAATTATATTTAGATTAAAAAATCATATTTAAATCAAAATGATGTATTTTTAGTGTTATTTTTCATGTTTCAGTCACTTCAAGGTCACATAGAAAAGAGGAAATAAACAAAAAAAGAAGAAGTTATGTTAGTACTTTCCATTAGTCAAATTGCAAGGAATTAACCAAATAACTCAATTGCACAAATTTAATAGGTTTTAAGAATTGATTGTAATTTTCTTAATTTTAGAACTCAATTACATTTCTGTAATTTTTATAAAAAAAATACATTTTTTTAATAATTTTTAGGATTTTTAGTACATTTATTCTTTAATAAATTACCCAGGAATTTTTCGGATCTTTAAATTTTCGGATACTATCATAGGACTAAACTAAAAAGATAACTTAGCCAAAAGAACCTTCTCTCTTCTACTCTCTCTCTTCTTCCTAAGCCCAATTGTTCCATCACTGTCGCAGTCGGGTCGTCGTGTCCGCCGCCAACGATCAACTTCACGCTGCCATCCTTAGCACCACTGGGTCGCCTTCCTCTGTCTCTTTCTTCGCCAACGGTGGATTCACGCATTTTCCACCACCGCTGCCACCGACAGCATCTCTGGCCACATGGCCACCAGGCCCGCCACCCAAAGATCAACGTATATAATAACTCTCTCTCTCTCTCTCTCTCTCTCTCTAATTGGGCACCGCTGTGTTGCAAGATCCGGAGGGGGAGATATAGCGATCGACAGCAATGCCATGACCCATGAGATCCGAAGTAAAACGACACGGAGAGGTTAGCTGGTGGCTGTTCATGGAAGGGGAGAGAGTAAGAGACGGGAAAGGAAGGATTTGGTGAAAGAGTATTTCCATTTTTCATGTGAGACCGATGCAACGCAAAGTTGGGTGACTCAACGTGTACCCCACCCATTTGTCTAAGAATCTAGGACCTCATCAGGACTCTTCGTGGATCTCACGCTTTTGATATATACATGAATTTTTAATGTAATATATCCGATCAATTTAAATAAAAAATTATTAATTTGGTCGTCCAATTAATGCCAGCCATCCTACTAAATAGCATCATTTGCAAATTTTAATTTTTTCTTATTTTTTTACTCTTTTTTTTCCTATTATTTCCTCTCTTTTTTTCTTCTTCTTCTTCTTTTTTCCTTCACTGATCATGATGGTCTTGAAGATGGCTAATAAAAATTAGGGTCAGGCAAGAGCCTGCACCCTCTCTCTTGAATGTGGTCGATAAGGGTTGCCATGCCCTTGCTTGATTTGGATGAGGGCTAGCCTTGCACGCCCTCATTTATAGCTAGTGAGGACTAGTCGAGGGCATCGCGGCCCTTACTAGTCACATATGCACGACGGTGTGTGGGCCCTCATTATGGTCATTGAGAGAAAAGATGAATAGTAGATAGGGAAAGAATAAAAAGAAAAAGGAAAATCTTATAAAATCTTATAAAATTTTATAAAATTTGCAAAACAATGTCGTTTCATTTAAGATAGACCACATTAACCGTTGGCTATGCCACATAGGATGTTCTGCGCTAATTCAATTGTCATGCTTGGCATAAACTAACTAGATGGGCTAGATGGAAAAGTTGTCGAAAGACTATATTGATCAAATTGAAAATTTTTAGATTGAACTGCCGGTTGTACAATAGATTTAGAATTTTTCAAACAATTTTTCTTAAAAATTAGAGAGATATGTGACTCGCTAGGGGTAATCATATAAAACTGTCTGAACTGGGAACTGTCCGAATTAGACCAAATCGGCCGATTTTGGATGGAGAGCGTCGGTTCAGTTCTTGGTTCAATAAAATTGGACAAAATTATCATGCTATTCTTCCTACACCTTTATTATTAATTTATTGTTTAAGTTAGGAATTTGTATAAGTGCAATAAATTTATGACTTTTTTGGAAAATGTCCTCAGCAAGCCATGCAAAATGCAACCCTTCCTTGCAATAAGATTATTGACAACCACTTAGCAATCTATTAAATCCTCAGATTTTATCTTAAGAGGATCGTGACATAAATGTTCAATTTAAGTCATCGCTATCCAATCCATTTGATTTACGTGGTTTCTTCGAATTCGAAGTGGATAGGCTTGTCACTCCAAGCCCACCCAAGTTGGCCGAAATCTAAAAAATCTTTCTACTCAAGTTAACAGATGTCAAAAGGCCCGAACGAATTGGCTGGACCATGCTTGACAACGTGCCTGGGACTTACAATCTTATGGAAGAACGGTGGCCCTCATTGACACGGTCGAGCCTCTCTCTCACCGTTTGACTTCCATTCCCCTCGGGCTCCCCAACCGCTCCATTCCCCACACGTGACGCCCGGGGTGCGGCCGGTGCACGTGTCCCCCAACCACTGGCCCCTCGGCCCACCCGGGGGGGAGGGAGGGGTTGACTTTTATCCATCCTCCCGCATGCAGACGAAACGGGCGTGAGCTCCCCGCAGCCAAAGCAGCAGCTAAACCTACGCCCACTCTGACAGTCAACGCCCCTTGTCCTCACGTGCAAGAGGACACCCCGGCGAGGGCGGGGGGGCCACGACCTCGAAAACGCCCAGACGCTCGCCAAAAGTCAAAGCCGCATGCGAACAAACGTTTATAACTTTCCCTCGCTCGCAAGGCAAACCACACGCGGTGGGGGTGGGGGCGGGGGCGGGAGGGATTAGGAACCGTCGGCTTGTGCAGGAGATGGGGTATTCTGTGGCGCCCCCTTGGTCGGCTGTCTAGGGCAGAGTAAGTAGATGCATGATTAAGCTTTGCTGATTGAGAGAGAGAGAGAGAGAGAGAGAGAGAGAGAGAAGACTAACATGTTGGGCTTCGTCTATCCATTCCCTATCTATCGATTTGCGGTGGAAGTTTGAGATCTCATCACAGGGAGATCCGGTAGACGCGACAAGGGATGAGGTAGGCCAAGCTTGTGCGGGCCGGGGACGGCATTCATCGTGAACCATGTCTCATCGGAGGTGATACCGTACTTAGTCGCACAGGTCACGTTCATAGGACGAGATATGTCCCAATCCCCCTTCCTAAAAGCACATGACTTACCGATCACGTTTGCCCCGGATCTCGTGAAATGAAGTACCGCTTCTCTTATGGAAAGAAGAAGTTGACTTTAATCCCGGGCCAATCCCCACAATTCTCTAAATGAGACAAATTAAATTATGTTTTTCTCAGGTGCAAATATTCTCTCAAGCTAAACTTGCGAGAAAAGCCCTTTTCAATTTAGATTTAATGAAATGACTTTAATGGAACTATATGATGAGATTTGATAACATTTAACATGGCAGAATTTCTTTTGCAACGTTCTTGAAAGTGGATTGTCATCCTTTCAACTAAGAGAGCTAAGCGCACTAACACCTCCTCAAGATCATGAAAAGACGATTGTTATATAAATGCATTTCAATCACACAAACAATATCATTTCAACACTCACATATTTTTATCTAGATTAGAGTATAATATAGGTCAATTTCTCTAGAGAGAATCGAGATGTTAGGATATGTGAGAATAACATTAATGAAGAGTGAATGTGACTAGACTACAGTCCTAAAAGACGTGTTGATGAAGATATATAGTTGCTCAATTAATGTTGCGAAATCACCAATACAATCAGATTCTTTGCCCCCGTGGGAACAATCGCTTCCCAAGCAGAAACTTCAAACGTAGATTCCGGGAAGTGGTCTCCTCATCACGGGTATTAAAATAACACAAGAGGGGTTACCCCAAAAGAGAAATTTATAGGGCCAATTTCGATATTTTTTATATTTAATTTTCACAATCTATATAGTTCCTAGGCAACAAATTCATGCATGTATTATTAGCTTGCGTGCAAGGGAGAGATAGTGCTGAGTATATATCATGCGTGGCAGCCATTAGGCACCATCATCACTATTCAATGAGAAGGCAATTAAGATTGGGATGAATTATGAAGGACGAAAAGAGGAGGGATTAGTAAGTCCAAGGACATGATGACAGGGAAGCTTGGAAGCCCCTAACTGAAATTCAAAAAACCAAAAAAAGAGACGCAAATAAAGGTGGCAAAAACCAACCTGATAAAACTGACAAATAGAAGAAAAGGGAATAAAAGAAGTGGATACTTCATAAGTGAGTTTAGGTGTCGATCAAAATGATATACTTGAAATCTGAAAGTGAGTACAACTAATGTGAAAATAGTGGGACCCACGATAGATAACATTATAGAAGTTCTCTCGGATGGTATGCTTTGTGATTAATGCTGTATAAAAACTTAATCCATAGCATCATTTTATTGAATGCTGTTTGACTAAATAATGTTTTATCACATTGGGTTAACCAAAAGATGTTCATAATATAAATTTATGCTAAAGCGACCCGCATTGCGCCATTAACTTTCAAATTTCCAACATTCAACCAGCATACTCAAAATCCTAATGAGTTGGGAGAGGTTGATTCATCATCCATCAACGAGTCTAATTTATACATGTTTAATATTAAGTATCAATCCAATTAAATAACTTGAATTTTTACAACATATGATAATACTCTCCCAATTTTTTCATAGCATTAAAGGAGCAATCAAGTTCAAATCTTTGCAAGTGTCTTTTCACCTCCTTAATTAAACATTTCCACATTCCAATCTTAGGCCAAATCTCAATCTATGCATTAGGATGAGTGTTGACAACAATTTGACGAGATTTTTTAAGGTAGAATATACTACATTTCTTACTGAATTTGTACCAGAATTGACATCGTCAAATCACTTTCATTTGAATTATTAATGATAATGTAATATTCTTAGGGGAATAGAAAAGGGTATTGGGTATTCAAAAACGTTTTTATTCAAAAATCCATTCTTGATATGTGTAATTAATATATTCCTATCCAAAGTTGGTTTCATCCTTGAATATTATAAGAAGAATAGTTCAGCCAAAAGGAGGAAGACTCTAGACAATTTCTGAAGGTATTTATTAATGTTTCTTTAGTGGTTGACTCTTCTTTTGCTGGAAATGGGTCCCAGATGAGTTAGCTTTGGTCCACCTCTATGCATCCATCCATGACATACACAGACAAACACGCACTAAACACCAGAACCAGAAGTCAGTACTCTCTGAAACAATGAAACATTTATCTATTTCTCTATCTATTTACATACTAGAGCAATTTAATGCATACTATCAAAGATTGGGTTTTTCATAATTATGTAAAATTTTCCTTACATAAATTAACTCGATAAAATGGTATGTATTCTTTACATACATATCTCATCAGTTGAGAACAGTATGTGTTACGAAACATTACACACACGGCTTTTATAGTTCTTAATAAGAAAGATCTTATTATTGGAATGATTGTCCGTTGATGTGTTCACACGATAAAAATCCCTAATGGAGAATAAAAGCTATCAATTTTCGTAGGAAGTGCTCTACAAATTGCACTCATCAATATGAGTAATTAGTACCGGCTATCTTTGGTCTTCTCAACAAATCTGAATTAGGTAGGCTTGATCACTATACTTGAAGTAGTGCATGAATTTTCGAATATAGCTTCTTGTACACTCATGCAGACGTGATGGAAGAAAGGGACTTGTTAATTATCGATCCGGATTTGAGTCATCGTGTGCGAAAAAAAGCTAGAGGTGTTCATTGCATGGTTATAATAATTAAAGTTACCTAGTTCACTATCCTCAACAGTCCCATGTATGAAGAGATGCTTTCTTAGATTGACCCACCGCGAAGGCCAATCGACAGTGCAGAGCAGTTGACAGGCGTGGAATTCTCGAAGAAGTCAATTTCGAGTACGTACAAGAGAAACTCTCATGTCTGCCTTTCGCTTCAAAAAGTCAATATGTATGTTACATATGATATATGACTATAGTTGAGGCCAAGATGAACACGTAGACGTCACAACAACTTCCTCTTCTCTTCATCTGCTCCACAACATCCCTTTTCTTAAGCTTCTCTCATCATCTCCTCGCTCTCACTTCTGAACTCCATCTCTCTCCCCCCCCCTCTCTCTCTCTCAACTTGAAGTTACCTAATATTTTGCGTGAAGAGCTTGAAGATATGATGGAGGAAGACAATGGTTTTGGTGACGAAGAAGAGCTTGTGAGGGAGCTTCTCAACAACGAATCTCCTCTCTTCATGACGATGGACCCATCGACGGAGACGTCCAATCAAGAGGCCGCCATCAAGCGGCTCATGTCCAATGTCTATTCAGGCCCCACGATCCAGGACATCGAGAGCGCCTTGTTCTTGAGCGCCCACCCAATGGATATTCAACCACCGCAAGATTATTCACCAGCCAGGTTTATTTCTGATTTTTCGGCCTAAATGTGTAGTATTGGGTGAATTACGACTGCTATTACAGTTTTGTATGATTAGCTGTTCATGGCGTGTTCTTCTCGTGGCTCAGGTCTCAAACTTCGTCGTTCCAGAGGGGGCTCGACAAGATTGACCACAAGTATACGCTTAAGATAAAGAGCTGTGGAAATGGGACGACCGATGACGGATACAAATGGAGGAAATACGGCCAAAAGTCTATCAAGAACAGTGCCAATCCGAGGTAACTACCGTGTCTTCTTCTTTTCAAACCACACTATTAGCTAACAGTCTTAGCTTTTCTGTCTTCAACACGTAGCTTGAAATTCCCAAATCGTTCGATTTATAAGTTGAAGACTCGAGAGAAATACAAATTATGCTTCGAATTTCAGCCGTTCGATAACATCTAATTCTTCAATGTCATGGTAGAAAATACTACCCTTACTTGAGAGCTTAATATGTTTACTCAATGTTTGTATGAAACAGGAGCTACTACAAGTGCACAAACCCAAGGTGCAACGCCAAGAAGCAGGTGGAGCGATCCGGCGACGACCCGGACACACTCATCGTCACCTATGAAGGTCTCCACCTCCACTTCGCTTACCCTTACTTCCCCCTTGGCCCCGTCCACCAACTGGACCCCCCGGTCAAGAAGCCCAAGAAGGCCGCTTTGTCGACCGATGACCAAGCCCAGGACAAGCCCAATGAAGTCCTGGAAGCGGAAGGAAGCACCGACGCCTTCAAGACTGGGCTGGCCCAAACTGCGATGGAAGGCTGTCCTCTGGGCCTGACCCAAGAAGCAATGGGCCACCAAGGGCTCGGGCTTCTCGAAGACGTGGTGCCTTTCATGATTAGGAACCCAACAATGAAAAATGTCTCGGACCATTCGTCGTCTTCCTCTTCATCGTCGTACAACCACCTTTCGCCCCCGAATTCGCCTTCTTATCAGTCATGCTCCCCGAGCTATGCACCGCCATATTATGGCATAGGCCTCGGCTCATGCATCAAGTGAACATGTGTGCACATACGTAAAGTCATATATAGTTTAAAAGGTGAATAATTAGGCAATGTTTCTAAGGTTTCTTTGCATTGTAACAGGAACGTACCCGGTTTATCTATATATAGCTGTAATAAGCGATAGTTATATTATATAAATTCCAGCTTGTGTATTGTTATTCAATTTTATCGTGCATTTGAGTCGTTTTGACAAGCGGATCGCTCTAATTTAGGCCTAAACAAAGTAGAGAGAAGTCCTAATGTGGGCGCTGATATGTGCATTGGAGCTTACTATCTTCTTGAGTTGTGGACCTACTCAGGCAAAATGCCTATCAAATGCAAGACTCGGGCTGTTCATGATCGACTCCAAGGCTATGTTCAGTGGGCCTATTAGGGCTATATTATCATCGATGGGGTGTTTCTCTTCGATCCACAAAATGGATTGTTAATTTGTTTTGCCTTTAAGATTGGATAACCTGTTAAGCCCAAATGAAGTGATGATAGGTTTTGATTTTGTTGGTCTCCTCGACCATTGTCTATTCGAAGTTAGGAATCGAACTCAAGGCCTCTCGTATCTTGAAGGAAGTGGATCTCTAGGAGCTGAGACTCTTGGACTGCTTTTGGTTGCCCGGGTCAAAAATAAGATAGGATAAGAGATTGCAGATATGAACATATCTAACTCTACAAAGTTTTTGGTATATTCAGATATGATTAAACAAATAAAAAAGATCAATTAAACTACTTAATAAGGCAGAAAAGAGAGGATATCAGTAAGAGAGAGAGAGAGAGGACGACGACGGCCATTGCTATAGTGGTCACTCGTGGAGTGCTGCAAGTACCGCAAGGTTCTAATAGAACACGAGGGGTTGGTGCCACTCTTGGAGCCACATCGTGATTTTTTTCAAAAAAAATTCCTACCTATTTGGGTCTATCTCAATCCTAGCGAAAGAATTATTTAAACTCTTTTTATTTGGACTTATTCAACTTTGAATTTTCGAAAATACATCACCAAGGCCACATAGGATACTTTTCATCTCATTCGGATTGAAATCAAACTATCAAGTGCACCTTTTCTTATTAATTTTAGATTGGCTACGATGACAACTACTCGCTCGTAATGTGTGTCACAAAATCAATAGTTTATGATTGATTCAATCCATTAAATCCAAGTTCAAGTAGGCTGGCCACTAGGCCATGCTGAGTCGAGCATAGTTGACCTATTTCGATATTTTTCTTGAAAATTGAACTTTTTTTAATGAAAGAATATATTTGAAAATATTATTAATTTTCATTTTCAAATATTTGAAAAGTTGATTGAGGAAAATGTCGAGTGTTATTCATTTAAACAAGTATTATGTAGTTTGAGAAAAAAAATGCACTCATTAATGCCCTAATAATTGTAACATACAAATTTCACCCAAGTAAATGTTTAATAAATTTAATGTTTTCGAAATGTGTCCCTCACCATAATTCAAATGTGTCCCTCATCATTGTCCTCTTGTTCATGTTAGGCGTGTTTGATTGGAGTCAATTCTTGAGATAACCAATCATGCTCACAAACAGTTACTTACGTATTTTTTGTTGCCAAGTCGCTCCTATCGTCTTTAATGTTCGTTGGCTAGTAGTAAACACGGACTCCCATAGTACCATAAACGCCAATGGAATAAATAAGTCATGGTGAAAGATTGGGAAAACTGGCGTCTCTCCTCTTCCACCAATTCATGAAGTCAGCATTGTATTCATCAACTCTTTCCATGTACTTACAGTAGTTTGTTGTCAAGCACATCTCCAACTCATCAGTAGATGAAGATGAAGAGCTAGCGAAAGGTTGCAGGGTGCTTTTCTTCTAACGAAGCAAAAGCCGTACAAATTTTCTAGGCAACCACTCAATAAGGGCTCCATCTCCGCCAATGGGGAAGAACATAATTATATCAAATCAATTGGCAGCATACAAATTTTCGTAAAATGGAACAATAAGTGTTTCGAGCCCCTCCAACTTGAACCTCTGATCCAAGACAGAGGACACCAAAATAGGTGGAATGTTCTTGTAATATTACAAGAATTTGGCATCACATACTGTGCAAAATGGCCTTCTTGACAATTGGCCTCGATCTAGGGCTGGAATATCCTCTGGACTTCGAACATACTTATCTGCCAAGCTAGTTGTGCAGCTGCTTGGGGCCTTTCTCCAGTGGTAAGGGTTTCATCTGCGGAAGTGTCTTGTCAAAACTAGCTTCCAGCAGTCACCCAGCAATTCCTTCCTATCGTTGAGTCGTTGTGTCTCGTCGTCATGGAATCCGGCTTGTTGCGAGGGCAGAGCCGACATGTGTATATTATTGTCGTGAAACTCAATGAACGAGTCCTATGAAAATTGCATGGTAAAGTCCGGATCGAGTTGTAATAATAAGAAACAATAGTTGTTATTGCTTTCCATGTTTTTTTTTTAAAATGCGATTAGATTGTTATAAGAGAAAATAGACGAAATTGACAAATAGTTTTAGTGAGCAAAAGTGTTAGGGAGTAATATGTGAGTAACTATTAAGGAATGGTGATAAACGAGAGGAGGGGGCTAATTTATAAAGGGCAAATCTTTTTTGGCAAGTCGTTTGGGCCAGGAGGGTGGGGTTTTCCAACAGTTACCGATCAATGGCCATTGGGTCACGGACTATAATTTTCTTTTTGGCACAACGGTTGACCGTCGGACTGGCGATTGTCAGTGATCCAATAATCCAAATTTTGGATTCCTATTGGGCTAAGCCCACCCATATTTCCAGCCATCTTCGGGGATTTCTATTTGTCTAAAGTTGGACACCACATATTTAATAAATGCTAGTTTTTAGAAACAAGAAAAATAAATAAATAAATAAATAAAAGCAAGCTAACTGTTGTTGGGTCTCTATCTGTCACTTTCGAAACAAATGGACATCAATAGAAAATTTTGAAGTAGATGAGCAGATGCCGCCTAAAGGATGGCGTCGATCAAGTTCAGAAGAAATTTGATTGCCCTCTTAAATATGATATCTCTAATTAAAGATGAAAAACTAGCAATCGAATAATTCGAGTTACACTGGAAAGTTGCGGGACCATTATATTTTCGAAAGATTCTTACACGAGACAACTAGCAATTGAATAATTAGGGTTACGCTGGAAAGTTACGGGACCATCTAACTCTCGAAAGATTTTTCTGTTGAAGTTTTCATCCACACATCCACTTATTCAATCATCCGTGACCCAAATATCCATGTCCTTATTTTTTAATCGGATTCTTCAATAGACACGTGTCGGAATTCGAATGAGTGTATAGCTGGACGATCGCTTTCGCCCTCGAGCCAAGGGCCTTCCCCATATAATAATTTGCCTTTTAGCCAGAAAATGTGCAGGGGGTCCTAACTATCAATGGGCTCCTGGTTGTAAAGCGAAAGGACGACGAGGATAGTCCCCATCAAAGGGCGTACGTACTGGTTCATCGCCAACCATTTGGGGTGTCTCGTTCATTTGATTCTTCCCACCCTCTCAATTATTCTTTCCGACACATAATTATTGATTGACTAATGGTGGGAGCACAAAACTGAGGGCTCGATTGGTCAGGTCTTGGGCTGGAACATTTGTAGTTTGCGGCTGGAAAGAGATCTTAAATCGACGGTGTACTTCGTAGACACTCAAGATCATCGATTGTTTAACGGGGGTTGTAAGCATGGTTTATTGGCTGACCCTTAGCTGGACCAATTAGATTTTCAGTAGCGATCTCTTCTCGCATAGCACCGCCAGTGTTCACATAAATTAAGTTTTTGTCTTCTTGAATTGTGATGATCATGAGGCTGCCTGCTCAAAGTAAAGGAGATTAATTGGACTTCCATGCTCGAGAAAAGGGCTTAAATGGAGTCCCCCTCCACACAATTTAGCATCAAGCTCGGGTCGACTCGACTCGATTATGCATGGACTGGATCCAACACTCTGCTTGAGCTCGAAGGGTGCGATAAAGTCCATAGGGTTCAATATCAAGCTTGAGTTGACTCAGGCACTCGTGGCTTAGATGGCACACTATGCTTGAGCTTGTAGGGATATGTTTTTTCAAAGCTTGAGCTCAACTCAACTGCATTTTCAATAAGCTTGGGCTCCTCTCCACTCAATCTTGCATGTTTAAGCTTGGTTAGTCTTTATATAAGTTGTCACTTTCTTAAGTTCAACTGTTTGGTGATGAAGACGAAAAAACTAATGTTGCAGATTATACTTCAAAGCTAATTTTTGTCTCTTCTTACGATCTAAAATATCTTCCTCAAATGATGAATTACTTTAACCATTTTCATTTAACTCAATTCCACCATTTTCGATTTCAAATTTTTTCTCAATGCATTATTTGATATATGAATTGGATCTTACAAAATTCTTAATAGATTGCGCAAAAGTTAATGCATTGATAGTTAGTTTGGATAGGTGATCAAATTGGAGTCTCTAAGATAGAAGTGAAATTGCGAAACTTTTGGTCCAAGGTCCTGTTTTTCGGCTATAAAGACATAACAAAAAGATCACGCTATTAAAAAATTAGAGACTTCCATCCAAAATAAACGAAGTCAATGTACCTTGTCTCAATAGGAGATGACCAATTCCCATCTTTAGCTCGTGTCCCATGGACAGCTAGGTAGATTGTCCTAACAGCATGTTTGGTAGCAATAATAACTATTATGTTACAGATCTATTACAGGTTGACTGTTAGTTAGAGTTTTTATTTAAAGTAATAGTTATTATAGCGCAATCCATATAACAACCAAATTTGTAATAACCATTATATGCCTCCTAATTGAAATAGTTATTGCAACCTAGATGTAATGGCTATTCCCAAAATATCCCGTGTCTTTTCTCCCACTCATTCTTCCGATGTTAGATTATTAATTTTAATTACGTAACTTACAACTAAATTTATTTTTAATTATTTCTACAGTGATAACAACAATTATAATAATATTGACATAGTCATATATTATATGACTGACAAATGAAATATCAAATAATAACTAAACAATTTCGGTGAAGATAATTATGTTATCTTGATAGTATCATAACTAATCATTATATTGAAGACTATTCATATTTTAATAATTAGCACGAAATTAGTTTTCTACTATTAGGTACGATCATATAAACTTTTATAACTGTATTTTATAGTCCTCACGGTACAAGGCGAGGAAATATTGTCACACCAAGGATTCTCACATGTACTCAAATCGCCATTTTGAATGTCTCCACCTCAAATCACACGTTCCACATCATGATTTTCAAAAGAGTAGTAATGGAGCAAATGTAAACTTATAAATTGGAGGTAATCTTTTATTGGAGTACGCAAAAATTCATAATTTTTGTAGCATTAACCCTATTTAAATGTATAAATTAAACGAATGGACCCATCGTATTATGGTCGTGCAAGCATCGTCTGCCAACCAACCAAGCACGTTGAAAACCATCATAGGAACCTGCCGCGTTTCAAGGGCCCTTATGACTAACCCATCTTGCTGTCCTCCAGAAGAGACAATATTCAATTACCCCAAAGTCGTTGTATTTATGTGCCTATCTATAGTTTAACTCTTATTTTTTCTTTAATATACGCGCACGCATACATAGGAAATGGACACGTTGACAATAATAATAATAATAATAATAATTTTCATCTTTCTATGACAACTATATAACATTAATCAGGAGACTTCTTCAACACAAGCAATTGTAATTGGTAATCATGACATCGATACAACAGAGATCATCTAAGCTTAACAAATGAGTCTCCTTCCAAAATTATGTCATACTCTTGAGCAAGTCTTGGTAAAGAAGCAAGGAATCAATTGAAACATTATTTTTGGTGTCGATTGAGCAGAGACTTTTCTATGCAGTTACGTGCTCCATGAGGTCATAATTAGGTACACAAATACTCTTAAAAAAATCCTCTAGCTTAGAGTTCTACGACAAATATAATGTACGACAAATATGATTAATCTTCCGCAGTCAAAGTCAGATCTTCCAACGAGTTTGGTAATTCGATTGCACACACAAAAAAAACGTAGACTAAGTTGGGAAACAAAAATGGAGTCTAATACGTTATAGAAGGGACATCATAATTTAACATAATGGGTCATGAGAAGCAATTCTAACTTGTTCTAATGCTGAAAATGAGGCCAATTACAAATAACTGAAAATGATCAAGACATCATTTGGAGCTAGAAATTAGAGGATAATAAGGCATTACTATTTACTATGATTGTTTAGCTCAAAGCCACGGCTGAGATCATAACACGTGTCCAAGTTTATTGCATTAAATCATGGAATGGCGGACAATTATGAGAAATAACTGGATAAAGGGATTCACATGCCTCAGCCAAGTCTGCCTATGTCTATGATCAAAAATAGATTACAGTTACTCGGATCAATCAGTTTTTTTTTTTTTTTTGGTCGAAGGATCACTCAGTTTAGTGATCGAGTAGCAGGGTTTCGAATTGAGGGGGGTGTAAGTCATTGAAGAAATAGGGAGTCAACTTTTTCTTTTTCTTTTTTCAGGTAATTCCTAAATCAATATTAAACCTATCATTCAAATGTTGATTTAATATTAAAATTTTCAATTTTGCCAATGAAGTTCTAACCCCATTTATAAAAATTCAAAATAATCATTTTGGCCAATTTTAACTTGAAATTGCTGACAATGTGTCTAACTATCGCCGGTCGTCCTCTATGACACGAGCAGTGATCTGACCTAGATAGTTACGTGGACTGTCATGTCAACCATTTCTACTAGTAATTAATTGGAAAGATTACATTGAAATTTTACACAAAAATTTAGAGCTACATAAGTAGAATTGAAAAGTTTTGAGAGAAATCTGATATCCATATAATAAATTTAGAATTGAATTAGCAATTTTTCCAATTTTTTCTACACTAGATTTTAATGAACTGACATAGAGAATAGTGCATGGTAGTTATCAATAAGCTTAAAGAATTATAAAGTTCAAAGTTTATTTTAAAAATTTTCTATGTGAATCTATATATTTTGCCGACTTGCAAGGTTTTTTCTTTGATGTCTAATGATTAAAGAAAATTCTTTTTCAACTAGAACTTTTTCAATCAATATTCAGTCAATGTTGACTTCATCTTATTTAAATAATTCTTTTTTACAGAAAGGAAAATTCTACCTAAACAACATAGATTACATTACTTACGAAGACGGATACATAATATCAATAGAAAACCACATTTTCTTGCAAGGAACATAGCAGGAAGGAAAATATTACAAAATAGAATTGTCAATACTCATAAAGAAAGACCTAAGAGAATACCATGTTAAATCATACTGACGTGTAGCAAAGAAAAAAAAAATCACTAACGACGAAATCTACCTTCCCCACTAAAAAAGCTCCTTAGTTCCCACCTGAACTTTTCTTTTTAGGTGAGTGGGAACACGGAGTAACATTGCAAGATCTCCCACCTCACAGATCTCTCATCTATTTCTTCCCTTTAAGCCTTTTAAGGGCCTATCTAGATCTAACCTTCATTAAGACATGACAAATGCAATTTGAAATCATCGTTTTTCACATCTGTCAAACGAAATTAATATGTTTATAGTGGTTTCTTAATCAATTCTATGTAGATTTGATATAACAAAAGTTCTAGCACATTCTTTCAATCCTTCAAAACTAGGAAAAGTGGCACACACCGTGAAATGGGACAATTACAGCGGGATTCCCTTTACTTGTCACAACAATGCACTAGCATCTTGTGCATTTAAGTCATGCAAAACTTGTCATAATTGCCCACTTTACTTTTCGTCAGCTCCATTAGGTTTTAGTGGACAGAAAATCCACACGATTACCTTGTATTCAGGGCTAAATAAGGTTGAAAAAGAAAAAAACAAGCCATAGCCTTTTTAATCCACTTATATAGGACGGAATTAATGGATGAACTCAAATACGTTGAACTTACAAATACCAGACTAAGATGCACAAAATGAATGCTTTTAGAACTCAAGTGTATTGTTGCAATAAGATTTAGGACTTGCCTTTTAATTGTCCAAAAGAAATGAAAAAGAAAAGCCTTTACATATATATAGAGTAAGAATATCCAAGACCTCAATTCTGCGCCAACATATAATTGCAATTTATCTCAGATATATACAGACATGAACTTCAATGTATTTTTTTCTTCGTAAGAAATTGAGCTTGAAACTAGCGACCAAAAAAGGAAAAAATAAAATAAAAAGGAACGCAATCTTGTTTGGTTCCCAAAATCTAGGTACAACTCATTTCATTCCGTGTCTGGACCCCATTTCAAGTATGTTCATAATATTTTGGCATTCCATTTCAATCCATATCGAACCGTGCTCATCCGTCATCATAGATGAATCGGAATCCTAAAATCTAATTGGTTGATTATCATACAATACAAAGCCCATATATATATTATTTCCGTCTGCTCTTATTCGGAGATCCAAAATTCGGATCATTCACACCCATCTTTTCCAAAGGAGGAAGATGCCCTCGAACCAACCTTCCGAGATCTTTCACCCTGGCCATGCTTTACAGCTATGATCCAAAGCATCCCAACCAAACTTGACCAGTGCCTTCCCAAAAGATCTCAGCCTTTGCTTCCATACTCCTCTTTCCTTTAAATAAAGCAAAGCGGACAATGAATCAAAGGCGTGCTCCATTCGAATTACGAGTATATTTACTCCAGCCTCGACACTTTTATGTCAGCTGGTGGTAATTGACCACTTCTCCACGTCTGTGCCTTCGCATGTGGCCTCACGATCTGGCATCTAACTTCAATTCCATATCCTGGCATCTTCCTCGATGACAACGAATAACCCCCCAAAAGAATAATTCTTTTATCAACCGGTCAATCGCATTACTTTGGCGGTCTAAGTTGAACTTCAATGCTTTCCCTTGCTTTATTCATTCACGACTCCTATAATTAAAAAATAAACCACGTTTGATATCCACACCACGAGGAAAACCAGAATGAATCACGTGTTACCACAAAATTCTTGATTTTCGAGCTAACAAGTTATCAGGTACTTATTTTGCGATGAGGAGCTAAATTGCTAATCTCCGTTCGATTATGAAAAATAAGCAATTAGATTTACCCAAAAAAAGAGGAGCAAGTCTATTAGCAATTTGTCATTTTATGAGCAAGGAAAACGCTCAATAATTCTTTTGTGCCGAAAGCAACCAAGTCAGGAAGAGTCCATCCGGTTACTTGCCATCAAGAACACGTTGGAAGACCACAAGGGAGGGAGAGGAAGAATGGGGACCATTCAATTTTTTTTTATTAGTACTTGGTACCAATAATTGAGTGGAATGAGGATTAACTATTCTTTGTGTATGAGCAAGTACTTCATCCTTCTGAAAATGTCATCATTCTCTACAGAAAAAAAAAAAAATCAGATGAGAGCTTCTCATTCCATAATTAATCATTTAAATAAATTGAATCAACATTTATTTGGTCGCTATTAAAATACATTAGATATTTATTTAAATTTCAAGTTACAGATGGAAAACCTTAAGTTCCGTTGAAGTATAAGGATAAAAGGCTCATCTCCCACTCTTTAATAAATAGAAGGCTTCTCATTTATATCGACATCCCTTGCGAATAGAGAAAAAAAAATCATTTTAGTTTGTAAAACTTTTATTTCTTCAAGAACGATACCTTTTTAAGAACGAGAAGCTCTATTGGACTAGGGTCGTCGACACTCAGATCGTCTTCGACTTGAGGATCAGCCACCAGGCCAAGTTCGTGAAGTGGATTTGATTATTCGTGATATCTGATTTGATATTAAGCCATCAAACCCTTGAAGATCAAGTCCCGCAGAAGAAAGAATCAAAGGGCTTTTCCGATTCAATATCGTAATCAAACATTGTACTCTATTATTGAAATTGACATACATTAGCGTGTATTGTGATCTATATTCATATTGAAAGTTCTGTTTGAATCCAAAACCATGTAAAGATTTTTTGTTTTACAAAAGATTATACGGAGAGGACCCACTTCCGACTTCATGATCTGCACATAATTGCGAATCGTTTTGGAAATTATGCCACGAGATTCTGGTCTATGCACTGGACTGCACAATGAGTGAATAAGTTGATTAAACGAATGTTTAAAGTCCAATTTATGGAATTGACCTCACAGTGATGAAAAGGCCATTATATGTGAATAAAATGCGCATATAACATCCAATCTTATATATATGACCTACAAAATTAAGAATATATTTATTGTCTCGAAATTAATTTATTTAAAAAAGACCCCCTTCTCTATAAAAAAGGAAATAAACAAGCGGATCCAACTCCAAGGACTAAATATTCTGTCGTGGAATTGAGTTCACGAGCCAGAAAGAGTCCGAAAAGTTGTACTCCTTATGGTTTTCTTGTTCGACTTTCTAATGCCAATCTTGATGGGTTCTTCCCCAATTTCTTTTTCGAGCTTTTTATATTTGGGCCAGGCACGTAAAGTATGGTTTCTTGTCAACTTCGTTTTCGCTATTAGTTAATTATTTGATCAACTGAACGTGGACAAGCCAAAACCATAGATTATTTCATACGAAAGCGACTCGTGACAATGAACCAAGAGGCCCTTTGCTTTCCAGCCTATATATACTCCTTCTCTGCCTCCCCTTCTTCCTCCCCCCGCTCTCTCTTGCTTCTCTCTGCTCTTTCGCATTCACCCTCCTTCGTTCATCTCTCTCTCTCTCTCGCTCTCTCTTCTGTCTCTTTCTTGTAATACCTGCATTGCTCATCTTCAACTGGTACGTTAAGTTTCTTTAGATGAAGCTCGATTTGGTTCTTCTGTTCGAGTCTGTATTTCGTTAGACAAAGTTGTGGAGTTGGGACTTCTTGCTGGAAGCAATTTCTGCAGCATACGCTCTAAAGGGCGTCTTTTCTATGATTGAGACTCCATCTCAATCAACTCTCCCGAATGGACGGTTTAAGTGGTTCATTGTTGTCAAGATTGGAGTCATCCATACACATTACGTTTGAAAATTGAAATGCAACGCAATTAGAAGATACAAATTTGTGAAAATGACATTATTTCTTCCTGTTGGCTTCATCCGACGTCATTTCGTCATGCTCGTTTGTCTTCTGGATTTCATCACACCTTTTCCCGTGGCCGACAAGCTCCCATATTCTCTTATCAATGCTATTTTTAAGATCGACACCAATTTTCCTAGTCACGCGCCTAACTGAGGTGGATGGACCACTTGTTCAGTCGATGGAAAATCCAGTGGTCCAATTGTTCTCTTACCTCCACCACACGGTGGTGGTGGTGTTGGCGGTGCTGGTTGTTCATGGCTTGTTTTCTCGACAAAACCAAGCCATCCATCTGTTAATGGCCACTCATCTTCTTTAACTGTTTCCTTTCTCTTGCTGTCATCTCAGCAATGACTCTTGGCTTCATAACAGCCATGAAGTTCCTCACTTTAAAACTCAGGCTGAACTTTCAGATAACCTTGGGGAACTTGCGAGTTCAATGGAACGTAGTACTCACGCCTCTTCGTTTTCTTGTCAAGGTTCTGTGACGGAGATGGAGTTCCAGGACCTGTTTTGCGCATCTCAGAGTCCCAAATATGACTGCCTTCTCTTTGGTAATCTGAACCTCCTGCTCCATGTTTTTGGATCTCTTTCGTATTTATGTGTCCTCAAATCTTTGCACTTTTCAGCTCAGAATGGAAGGATTGATGAGAAAGTTCTGTCCTTGAAATGCATTTTGCAGATTTAGATGACACCCTTTATCCAATCAGCTCTGGCATTGCCAAAGAATGCCTTAAGAATATTCAAGGTGAATTCGCCATGCCTTGCCTCGGCTCTCTGTCTTCTGTTTGAACTGTACTTGTGTGCTGAGGAGGAGATCAATTTTTTAGTGCAATTTATGATGTGGAACCTCTTATTTTATTTTATTTTTTATCTTTCTGTAGATTATATGGTTGAAAAGCTTGGCATAGATGAGAGCAAATTGGATGCTCTGTGCAACCTGCTGTACAAAAATTATGGGACAACAATGGCAGGTCTCAGGGTATGATTCTGGTCACTGCCCTTTCTAGTTACTCGCCATTCTTCGAAAGTTTTTTAAGGGCGCATGGTTAGTTCGTGGATTATATTGATCAGTTTCTTTTGCTTTTCGCCTTTTCCTGAGCAGGGGATCGGCTATGACTTTGATTATGACCAGTACCATAGGTAAGACAAAGTGAAACCACCCTTGATTAAAATCTGCGTTGACTAGATGAATTTTTTTCTATGTTATTGATAACATGAATGTGGCTAAAAGCATCATGGGGTCTACAGTTTCGTCCACGGAAGATTGCCCTATGAAAGCTTGAAACCAGACCCGGTCCTTAGGAGTCTCTTGCTCAGCCTGCCTTACCGCAAAATTGTATGTGCCTCGCCATCTATATATCCCAGCCTAATGACACAGTTATTCATGAGTACCCTTGAAACCCATCTGACATCATTCTGTGAATTGGCCAGATATTCACGAATGCTGATAAGATCCATGCTGCGAAAGTCTTGAGCAGGCTCGGTCTAGAAGACTGCTTTGAAGGGATCATTTGCTTTGAGACGTTAAATACTATTTGCGGCAGTGTTGCATCTGGCAATGAGGACAACGCTGAGTTTGTGGAATCACCTAGCACTGGTTACGGTGGGAGTTCAAAGATTTTTGACATCATCGGGCATTTCTCAGGACCCGACCTGGGTTTGGGATTACCAAAGACGCCAATTGTATGTAAACCATCTGAGGAAGCCATAGAGCAAGCACTTAGGATTGCGAACATCAATCCTCACAGAACGGTGAGATTATTTTTGACAGCCATTTTTGCGGCTGACCCGCTCTTATGTCATAATATTGAGTAATATTTCTCTTGCTCGTGTCTCAGATATTCTTTGATGATAGCGTTCGCAACATACAGGCAGGGAAAAGAGTAGGACTTCACACCGTGCTGGTGAGTCAAAACTGAAGTCCTATACCGAAATCTTCACTCTACTGAAACTGAAGAAGATTATAAAACATGTGCAGGTTGGAAAATCTCAACGGTGTAAAGGCGCAGACTATGCATTGGAAAGCATCCACAACCTGAGGGAAGCGCTGCCTGAACTATGGGAAGATGATTTGAAGTCAGAAGTCAGTTACTCTGGCGCGGTCGCAGTTGAGACTTCTGTGACAGCGTAGATAGATGTTAATGTAATCTCTTGATTGAAGAATTGGAATGTAGTTCTGGAAATCTGCATTCTATGCTCAATTTTTATTCTGATGAAGCACATGTTCAGCAGTAAGCTTTGATTGTATATAAATGTTCTTTTTAGTACCTTCTCCTGTTTTCGGTCTAGGATGTTCATAATTGCAATAAATTTCGTTTCCTGTTCTAGTTAAGTCAGGATCGAATTCTGTAGCTGCATATTGTCTGAGAAGAATGGCTTTGAACCGTCGAAACATAATCATCCTAGAAAATCCCTTTTTATAGATTTGCAATGTGGAAACGAGCGCACCTCTAATCTGGTCCTTCCATGTAACTCTAACATTTGGGTTTGTTAACTTGTTCAATTGAAGTGGCTAATAAAAAACAGAAAAAGAAAAAGAAGACCACTTTATTTAAAGCAAAGAGACGACCGAGGGACCAAAGGAGAAGAAGGAAAAGAAAGTGCTTGCAAATAGAGAGGAAAAGAAGAAGATAACGACAAAAGAATTAAGGGAAGGAGTATACGCCACAAAGACCTCGCCAAACCAAATTTACATCGTTTCGCAACATTCAGTAAGGGTTTACCCCATTTGTTCATCAAATCGGAGTAATTTTTAGAATTAGGGCAAAATTATGTGAAATTTAAACTGTGATGTTCGATTTTAGAGTGGTTAATTTTTGAAATTTCATGAAAATCATGGATTAGGGCATTGTGGAGTCTTGGGATTTGATGGTAGTTGATTTGGAGTGACGGTTTAGTCGAGTTTAACGAGTTGAGCTCAACATTATAATTATCTTTGAATAATCGCTATGGGTCAGCAATTTGTTGACACATAGGAGCCATTTTGTTAGCAATTAAGCATACTTTAGTCGAGTTGTTATTTAAAGTAGTGTTTTACTTGATTTTGACACCTATTCTCGTTTAATTGATAGGATTATGAAATCGTTAGCTCAAATAGCTACGTTGTTTAGTTTTGGGTATTTTTAAGTGAGTAGTGTTATCTCCTCTTCTACTTTGTAAACTCATATTTTGAAAGTAATATAAATTATATATATTATCAGTTATGAAATAACATTTTCGTTGAATAAAAGTCCGAATAAAGTATATACTACTTTTTAGTATTTGTGAGTGGTTTGAAATTGGTTTTAATAAAAATATTGTGAAAGGATAACGTTCCATTCATATTGGCCTTACAGGACTATAAAAGCTGTTTTATACTTGTCCTTCTTACATATTTGTTCTTTTTAGAATCCACGTTACATTTTGAAAATATGTTTGATTTGTGTAATCTATTTAATAAATCTTTTTATTAGGAATTTGATACCTTATTTATTTTAATGCTTTGTTGAGAGGTTTGTAATACTAATCGTGGGATACCTACATTTTTATCGACATAGAAACCAAAACAGCTTCGTAGTAATTGACATTTTCAAGTTTTTTTATCCAAAAGATTTTGGATTTCTGTGTGGCAAAGTTGTAAGACTTCTTGATTCATTTGAATAGATCTAACTTTAGTAGGAATTTTTTTTTCCAGAAAAGTCATGTTCATATGGTAATTGTACAATATGTTTATTTCTTTTCCAAAATGCATTAGATAAGATGGAGTAATCTTTTGAATATTTTTGAGTTGATTTTCTTTATTTTTATAAGACTATTAATTTCAGAAATGGAATGTTTTTGTAAGATGTTTAAATTTCTTGTTTGTGGTTTAGTGACAAAATCAAATGTAATCTTTTTGTTTAAGGCTTATGAAACAAAAGATTTTGGAGTTGCCAAGGAAATTCTAGGTATGGAGATTCATAGAGATAGACGAGTTGGAAAGTTATACATTTTCTAGAAGAGGTATATTGATAAAGTTCTTGAATGCTTTGACATAAAAAATGCCAAACCGATATGTATTCCTTTGGCATCTCATTTTAGGCTTTTGGCTTCTTTGTTGCCTAAAACCAACAAAGAGCAAGATAAGATGTCTTCAGTTCCAAATTCAAGTTTTGAGGGCCATTTTATGTAAGTTATGATTTGCACTTGTCCATACATTTCCCAAGCAGTTAGTGTTATGAGCATGTATATGGCATATCTAGGTAAAGCTCACTAGCAAGCCGTAAAATGAATTTTTTGTTACATTCAACGTACTTAAGATATGGGTTTAGTCTTTGATAGAGGTTGTAAATAGGACATTCGATTGTTGGTTTCATTGATTTTGAATATGCAGACAATTTTGACAAATGGAAATCTTTGACATATTATGTTTTTACACTTTGTGATTCTATGATTAGTTAGAGAGCAATCTTACAAGACATAATTGCTATCAAGTAAAAGCCAATTGAGAGAATTAAGGGGCCACAAGCCAATTCAATGAAATCAATCCCATGTGATTTAAGCCAATATGACTTAATTGAAATCAATTTTAGCAATTGAACACAAAAGCCATATCAATTGGACTGAGGCTTAGTTTGTGTGAACTGAACCAATTGTCATGAAATTGGCATTACCCATATGCGATAAATTGAGCCAGTTCAATTTAAATCATGCTAATCCAATTTGACTAATTTGATCTAATTCATTTAGTCAAAAGCCTAATAAAATTCACAATTAGGTCCTAATAGTCACACAAGTCAAGCCATAGAATGAAATTGAATTAAGTTGCACAAAATTAGGACATATTTTGAACTGGTTCAATCTGGTCAAGCCTGAGTTAAAGCAGTTTGACCAGTGTTGACCCAATCATTTTTTTCTCACAAATTTCAAACTGGTGTTATCCGATCACAATACTGTAGAATTCTTGTGGGCCATTTACACAATGTGAATATCATATACGAGCCTAGGAAATCGAACCAAGCTACAGATTGGGTTGCCAAATCCCACAAAATTAGCTCCCTTCCACTGACATGAATCTCTAAACCCTCTCTCCCCCAATGTCCTATGGTTGATTTTACGTCTTGATTTTGGAAACTCTTGTTATCAATTTGTTAATTAGTAATGAAAGTCGTATCTTATGACCCAAAAAAAAAAAAAAAAAAAAAAAAAAAAAAAAAAAAAAAAAAACCAGCCCGGCCATCTACTCCCTTCACATGCCAAAACTACAAAATTGCCCCTTTAAAAATTACAAAAAATGCCATCCATTGTTTATTTGATCTTGCGCATTCAAAATAACAACTCATCATTTTATGTGATGAAAATTCAGCCTAATTAGGGGTTTTTCTAAGGATTGAGGATTCAATATGAGCCGTCAAAAAATCTAAGGATTGAGGATTTAATATGAGCAGTCAAAAAATCTAAGGGCTAGAATTCAAACTAAGGGTTATATAGCAAATTTTTGCTCCAAAATCAAGGGGGACTCATTATTCATATGAAAATTCTGTGTCTCACTTTCTCTCTCCCAAAATTTCTCTCTCTTCCTCTCGGTCGTGCCAAGCTCCATCGATTTACGTTGTCCTCCCGCTGATCACCGGCCTTAAAAAAGTGGCCTCCAAGTGCATCGATCTTCCTTAAGATATCTCCGTCGTCCTCATAGCTAGTGCCTCACCGAAAGTTTGCTAGATAGTCTTGGAGTTGGCCAGGTTCCTCTCGGTCACAGTACCGTGCTCCATGCTGGTACTTTGCTCCATCGGAATCCTTACGTATTCTAGCCATCCGCCAGCATTCTATTGACAACTGATCAACACACCGCTAATCCTTGATATGTCCTCGATGACATCGTGGCCGTAGCTCCACCGAATCATCTTCAACTTGTTTCCGTTCCTTGATCGTTCATTTGGAGCTTAGTTACTTCAAAAAATCTCATTGATTTTACTTTATTGGTTCAGTTAATTACCGAGCTTCCATGGCCAAACAGTGGATTCCTCAAAGTGATCGTGGTGGCCGGATTGCTCGATTATTCACTGGATTACTATATTCATTGTTCATTGAACTTAGTTAAGACATTTTTGCATATGGCCAAATGCATATAGAATATTTTCATAGTGGCCAATTTTAGTGCTGAATATATGTCTAGATCAATGCATGTTAGGGATTCATGATTAGGATTGATAGAGGCTTGAGTTTTTGTTAGATGATCATAGATTGGACATATGCCAATTAGGATATTTTCAACTTTGATCCAAGTTTGATTGTGTGCATAGAATCGCATTTGATGGATTTTGCTGAAAATGGCCAAACGATGCTTATATGTGATAGAATTAGCCTTGTGGATGTTTGAAATTGCATGATTTGATGATTGAATATGTTTGTGCAAAACTGGAATTTGGAGTCCAGTGACCCCAAGGCGTTCTCAGATTTTTTTAAATTTTTTTAGAAGAATTTCAAAAATCTTCGTGAAACATCACCATCAATACATATCGATATCTTTGCAACTGTATTTTTTTTTTTTTTTTTGTTGTAAAATTCCAAAGTCATTTGATCGAAGATCTCGTATCCGTGAAGTAGTGATAGATTTTTAAGCTTTCAGTGGAAAATGATTTTATATTTTCTCAAACATTATTTTGCAAATTCAACGTAATTCAAGTCATTTTCTGTAAACACTTAAAACTAGAAAGTTGTTCATTGGGTCAATTGAGTAGACTGGAAAGTTTGAGGACCAGATAGCAAAGCTTAGGGGCCAATTTGGCTAAATCGGAGAGGGTTATATTTGGCCTACAAAACTGTCTTCAACTAAGTTCCTAGAAAAACCTACAATTTTCACATAGTTGAGGGCTTATTAGCAAAAGTTCAAAACTTTTGTAGCGGAATGAACCAGCTCCTTGTAAAATTTGGTGGGATTTTGAATTTTATTTTATTTTATATTTTTCCCATAATTTTCAAATCTCGGATCGAAACTGAGTCTAATATGGAGCAGTCTCGGTGTTGGATCAATCTTGGGTCAATAGAATTTAAATCAGGTTAAGTGGTCTTCACGAAGTAACTACACACTTCAGGATTTTTAATGACAATTGAATTGCTTAATGGGTAGTTCATTAAGCTTCCAAATTAAGTGTAAACATAATTGCCAAGAATCAGGAAAGATAAGCAAGTGATCCAATCATTGGCTCACTCATTATTTGTTGATTGTTCAAGGCTAATTAACCTAAAGGCATGTTTAATTGAATTTTCTATGTGATTGCTAGATGAGTGATTAGGCTCACGTCATGTGTTGATCAACGGGTTGTTTATTGGGGATGATTAGTGCTAATTAGTGATTAGTGGCTTAGCCATATTACTTTGTGAGTACAAGTAGAGGCTAACTACTGCTAATCTTAATTAGTAAACCTTTGTGGATTAGGAAGGCTTTAGTCGATTTGCATGAGTAATCAAAAGTCAATCCTAAGGAAATTGAGTGTTGAATTGAATGAACTTTGCCAATGTTGCGATTGGCTTGATTGCAATGATTGAATGGTTGAATGAATGAAACCGAGATCCATGGGTAGTGGCCGGAGGCGACCAGAAGAGACGGCGACCAAAGGGAGCCATGGTTGTTTTAGGCCGATGTCCAAGCCAGCCTTAATTCTTGTAATAGTTTAGCTTAGATTAATTCCAGTTAGCCTAGTTTAGACATTGGTAGCCTAATTAGCATATGCTTTGTCAAATAAAATTAATTGGACTTAGCCTCACATTTCAATAAATGATTTGAATTGTCTAGCTTATATTTCATCTTAATCAATTGATTAGAATTAAGCTTGCCTAAGCTCGAATAGCAAGGGTTCATGAAGCTTTGTATAATTCTTTACCCAACAAGTTGTGGGTTGTTTTCAGTTCTCGCACCTAGGTAGATGCATTTCAATTACTGGGTATTTACTTAATGCACCATCATTTCAATATATTGATTGCCAATTTCCTTTCTAGAATAAAATAATATTAGGGTATGTTCGTTTCGCAGAAAATATCACATTTCAATTTTTTTTTCTAGGAAGTCATTTTCCAAAAAAAAAAAAAACTATATTTTTTGGTATTTGGCTGAAATCTAAAATTGAAGTGAAATTTTTTTCATTGTTCGTTATCTAATTTGATTTTTTGGGAAAAAATTACCAAGAAAATTTAATTCTAATTTATATATATTTTAAAAAATTGAATTTTTAATTAATTTTATTTTTAAAAATGGAATATTTATTTATTTATTCTTTTTTTTTTTTTCCTTTTCTTTCCTCCCTCCATCTTCATCCTCCTTCCTTCATCGTCACTTGCCTCGATGTGGCCGGCTGCCACGACCACCAAACGCAATTGCCGAGATCAGACGAGCTCAAGGCTTGGCCGTGCGGGTGAGCCGCATCGAACAACGAGATCTTTGCTCGCCTAGATTAGCCGAGCCTTGAGCTTGCCGACCCAATCCAAGTGAGCTCAAGCTCTGCTGAGGCTAGCAAGCTCGTGGCTCACTCGATCCAGGCGAGTCCGAGCTCCGCCAAGTTCGGCGAGCTCAAGCCTCGCCCTCGCCGGATCGGCCTTAGAAGAGGTTGGAGTTGGCTTGTGGCCGGTCACTAGCCATGGCGCCCGATTGCTAGCCATTGGCCGACCCTAGTGGCGATCACTTTGCCATGGCTAGCGCGGCTAACAAAGAAGAAAAGAAAAGGAAGAAAAAGAAAAAGAATTAAAAACTAAATTTTAAAAAAGAAAATGAAGACATAAATATAAAGAAGAAGAGGGAAAACAAAGAAAATAAAAAATAATTCAAATAAAAAAAAAGAAGGAGAATGAAGAGGAGGAGAAAGTGAGAGTTTATAGAGGTGTGAGATAAGAAAGATCAAGTGAGAAAAATATTTTCACTTTTCAAAAGTGGAAAATATTTTCCGTAATTTAGAAGACTCTTTTCCTTTCATGGAAAATGTTTTCCTCAAGCAATTCATTTTTCATGAAACGAACATTTGGAAAATTCGAAAAACGTTTTTGTAAGTTATTTTCTATGAAATGAACGGAGCCTTAGAATTTTAATGAACTTCCTACAAAAACATTTGTATAGTTACTTTGTGACTAGTAGGATTATAATTGGTAATCAAGAGTAATTTGTCACTTAGATTACACATTTTTAAATTAGGTACCTAAAGGGTTCTAATAAAAACATTAGCATAAGCAAATCCCCATCCCTAGAATTCTTTAGTTGAGTAGAAATTGAGACCACGCTCTTGCATCTCGATTGGGTTATAACAAACGCCAAATAATGGCTAATAGCGACTCCTAGAAATACTTAAGTGATTAAGAACTTTAAATTGAAATTGTGTATCATGTGAGATTTGGACTTGGGAGAGCATGCAATCCTAATTGATGTACATTTTGTGGTGTTATCATTTGGTGATAAATTTGAGTACGTCACTTATATGTACCATTATGACTGTCTTTTGAGCAAATACCTCTAAACCTATTCGCCGAGAGCAGCCCCTCGAGGGGTAGGTCACAAGAGTCTCCACTCTCACAGCTTGTACATATTTGAACCTCAAAAAGTATTTGACTTGCTTGAAGAATTGAGGAGTTGCTTGATTTTTCATTTGGTATTATTGTGTTCTTGCCTTGATTGAGCATGTCTGCAATAGGTAATGGGAATTTCGTTAGAAGGTTTTGCTACTTTTGAGAGGTTTACCATAGAAGTAGATATCAACAGTCAATAAAAGTTACAACTGCATCCTAATAGTTCGCCTTATGATATGGTCCTGTGATTCTGGATCTGCTTTTTTGGACATAACATAGTGTCTTGAGTTCATTTTGGCAAGTCCATTCACATGGAGAGAACGAGACAGAACCGACAGATCTCGAAGTGGTCCTCTCCTCCCATCGGTTGCAAATTTACTCTTTTACCTTGCACCTCTTTTCCAGTTCTGCAGAAAGCACATGGGGTGAAATTTTTCGCGGGAGATTGACCGGGTGCGGGGACCTTCTTTATTTTGACATTGAATCCTGCAATGAGGATTCCCGATCCATTATAATATTAGCAATCGCTGCAGACCAGACTACGAAAAGAAAACAATGACTTTGTTCATGTGTTTCCTAGTCGAAGTACATACGTACGAATCAACATATAATATTTTAGTGCGACGGATTCCATTACATTAACAAATTTTCCACGCTTGACAAGGTGGTCATCATGTGAAGTTTGTGGTCTTTAAATAATTTTCTTTGGGTAGTGGCAGTAATTGCTGCTGTTCTTCAGGCGTATCAAGACTGGGCTTGGCTTCTGCTTCCTCATCTCTCTCTCTCTCTCTCTCTCTCTCTCTCTTCAGAACCAGGATATCCTTCAGGTATGCTTTCGATCTTCCTGTAAAAACTAGATGCAAACAAAATTATTAGCGGAGATTAGGTGGATTGAAGTCATCTACTATCATAGAGGACATGTGAGTTTGAGAATTTTATATGAAAGCGGTAGAAGGGTATGCGCAAATAAGGATTGGTTTGGTTACTTGATCTACTTATTACTGACAACAGTGATCGGCATCCAGAAATCGTCACCTTTTCAAATATTACTCGGAACTTGTGCAGATTGATTCTTTTAGGGTTTGGGTTGGCAATCTGAATCTGAGGTTACAATAGGATAAGTCAGCTAGCCGAGATTTTTTTGTTTTATTTTTTTGAATTGGAGCAACGAAACCACGAACTTTGGGCTAAGATAACCAATCTATTGCAGCGAAGCTGGTATTTTCATGCTCTATTCCCGTCAGAGTGAGTGAGAACTCAATGATGGATCCACTGATAGGAGCCTTGTATCCTTCTGATGGGTTCCCATCGGACGATCAGTCAATATCTGCTGTTGTAGATCATTGTTTAGTTTCTAGACCAACTTTTCAAAGCGCACCTGACAGATGTGGAGAGATGCATCATTTGGTTGATGTTGCCCCATTTTCAAATGAATGTCATGATGCACCGGACACCGAAGAGACTGAATTCTCCGATGCAGTCTTCGAATACATAAGTCGCATACTCATGGAAGAAGACATAGAAGAGAAGACGTGCATGCTTCAAGATTCTTTGGATCTGTTGTCAGCTGAAAAATCCTTTTATGAGGTCCTTGGCCAAAAGTACCCGCCTTCACCTGAGCCAAGTCGCACGAATTGTATTACCTACAATGACAAACAATCGAATGACAGTCTCTTAGACAGCACTAGATATACAAGCACTGTCAGCAGTAGAAAAACCGGACACTATGCCAATGTTCGTCAGGTTGAAAATCCAAGCAATTATGGTACTCTGAGTTTTGAAAAAGATATTAGTCCAGCGGCGTTTAAACCTAATCGAGGGGGTAATGCACAGAGGCTTGACTTGTGTGGTGAGAACCAATTCGTACGGCAGTTTAGGATGGGGGTCGAGGAATCCAGCAAGTTTCTTCCTAATCAAGCAACTACCGAACTTCTACATCAGGAACCACACGGAAAGATTGACAAAGTAGACCGTCTCGGTGCATGGAAGAGAAAAGAGAGTCTCCATAGGGAGGAAGGGAACATGGAAGAGAGAAGTACCAAGCAGGCTTTTGTTCATGAAGAATCCATACTTCGCTCAGATGCTTTCGACGTGGTTCTACTTAACAGCCAAGGGGAGGGCCTGGCGCATCTTATGAATCTCCGTGCATCGTTGAAGCACAGAGAGAATGAAATCGCACACAAGATCGAAGAGCCCAAAGGTGGCAGAGGTCGTGGCAAGAAGAAAAGAGGGAAAGTGGAGGTAGTCGATGTGAGGATGCTCCTCATCCGATGTGCACAAGCTGTGGCATCAAATGATCATAGGAGCACGAATGCTCTGCTGAATGAGATCAGGAAACACGCCTCGCCTTTTGGCAATGGGACCCAGAGACTCGCTCACTACTTCGCTAATGGTCTTGAGGCGCGGTTGGCCGGCACAGGCAGCCAGATATATAGAGGCCTCGTCAATAGGAAAACAACAGCAGCTGATATGCTGAATGCGTACCACCTGTACCTTGCAGCCTGTCCATTCCAAAGATATTCTAACGTGGTCTCGATCACGTCGATTTTAGATACAGTGGCAGATGAGATGAGGATTCATATAATTGATTTCGGCATTCTTTATGGATTCCGATGGCCCACTCTGATTCAGCGCCTTTCCCAGAGACCTTGTCCACCGAAGCTCCGGATCACTGGCATAGACTTGCCTCAACCTGGATTCAGGCCCGCAGAAAGAGTCAAGGAAACGGGTCAGCGCTTGGCAAATTACGCTGGAAGTTTCAACGTGCCGTTTGAGTACAACGCCATTGCGAAGAGGTGGGAGTTCATTGAACTCGAGGAACTCAAGATCGATAGGGACGAGGTGACTATAGTCAACTGCATGTTCAGGTTTGAGAACTTGTTCGACGAGACCATCGCGGAAGAAAGTCCGCGAGACATTGTCCTCAACCTGATAAGAAGAGCCCAGCCGGATCTCTTCATCCACGGTGTTGTCAACGGGAACTACAATGCCCCGTTCTTCGTCACTCGGTTTCGGGAGGCTTTACATCACTTCTCTTCTCTATTCGACATGCTTGACAATATAATACCCCACGAAAACGAGGAGAGGATGCTGATCGAGAAGGTTACGTTGGAGAGGGAGGCGTTGAATACGATAGCCTGTGAGGGATGGGAGAGAGTGGAGAGACCGGAGTCGTACAAGCAGTGGCAATTACGCAACATGAGGGCCGGGTTTGTGCAGGTGCCCTTAAGCAGGAGGCTAGCGCAGTTCGTATTCAACCAGATGGCTTCGCGCTACCACAAAGATTTCGTCGTAGATGAAGTCGGCAAGTGGCTGTTGATAGGATGGAAGGGACGGTTTCTATACGCCTTTTCTACTTGGAAACCGGCATAGCGAGATCGGTGCGTGCGCATTGTTAAAGGAGCAAAAATGAGGCCGTCACTAACAGCACCTGTCAAAAATCAGAAGATGACCGGGGATGTCGGAATCCCTTCATCATTCTCCTCAACATGTTTATACCTGGGTTTTTACCCAGGTATGAGCTTTGCCAATGTTGTGATTGGCTTGATTGCATTGACTGAATGGTTGAATTGATGAAACCGACACCCATAGTGGCCGGAGGCGACCAGAAGAGGCGGCGACCAAATGGAGCCATGGTGTTTTTGGGCCAATGTCCAAGCCAGCCTTAATTCTTGTAATAGTTTAGCTTAAATTAATTCCAGTTAGCCTAGTTTAGACGTTGGTAGCTTAATTAGCATATGCTTTGTTAAATAAGATCAATTGGACTTAACCTCACATTCAAATAAACGATTAGAATTGTCTAGCTTTGATTTCACCTTATTCGATTGATTAGAATTAAGCTTGCCTAAGTTCAAATAGCAAGATTATGATGGTTCGTGTCTCGAGGCTCAATAATAGAGCTTTGTATAACTTAACTCAACAAGTTGTGGGTTGTTTTCAGTTCTCGCACCTAGGTAGATGCATTTCAATTACTTGAGTATTTACTTACCGCACCATCATTTCAATTTATTGATTGCCAATTTCCTTTTCTAGAATAGGATAATATTATATTAGAATTTTAATGAACTTCCTACAAAAACATTTGTATAGTCACTTTGTGAGTAATGGGATTATAAATGGTAATCAAGAGTAATTTGTCGTTTAGATTACACATTGTTAAGTTAGGTACCTAAAGGGTTCTAATGGAAACATTAGCATGAGCAAGTCCCCATCCCTAGAATTCTTTAGTTGAGTAAAAATTGAGAGCCCTACATCTTGATTGGGTTCTAACCGACCCCCAACGATGGCTAGTAGCAACTCCTAAAAATATTTTAGTGGCTAAGAACTTTAAAAAGAAATCTCGCATCATGCGAGGTGTCACGCCCCTAATCCCGAGCACACGCACATCCCTCGGTGGTCGACTAAAATTTGCGACATCTCAGGATGCGTCGCCAACCCTTTCATTTTATACACAAGCAGAAGCTAACTCATAAACCCCAAACAACAATCAAACACATGGGATAGTGAAAACACATGCTACACCTTTTTCATAAAACACACTTTATTTACATGCTAAGTCTAGTTCAAAAAGAACTACCGAGCCACCTAAGCTCCAGACCCTCCAATCTTGGGTTCCGGGTCCTCCACGACACTATTAGGAATGTCGACATCCAAAGGATGCCCTATTTCCCACTCCTCGGTTCCGACGGGAGGCCCGTCAAAACCCTCCAAAGGACCTTCTTGAGCCCCATCAGGATAGTTAAGGAACCACGCTCTAAAGCGATGGGGTACCCGATAATGGAGATCCTCATCAACCTAAATAGTGGACTCAACTAACTCACGGGTCAAGTTGGTTCCGGGAATAAGGAAATAGGAGTGCTTAAAGTCTACCTCTTGCGAGACCCCAAAACGAACGTGTCGAACCTCCATCTAAGGACTTGAAAACATTTAAACCATGACGGGGTGAGACAAACTCTCAGCGAGTCAACACCCTAAACCTCGATTAGGGCGAAAATTCACTCAAAGACGTCCTAAATATGCACTAGATAGAACTTACCTCGCCTCAGCACCTATATGCACATTAACACATCTCATATATCATATGTGTCGCGACCTACCCCTCAAGGGGAGAGAGGAGGTTTAGGGTTATTGCCTAAAGGGTGGACCTAAGGCCCATGAATAGGCACGGTCTCTCCCAAGTCTATACCTCATGTGACATTGGGGTTTTTTTTAAGAATTTTGCAAAAATGAGTTGCCATTAGCCTATTGGAGTTGGCTAGAAACCAAGTGAGGTATGAGAGTGTACTTTACTTCCTACGCAACTAGAGAATCTAGGGTTGGAGACTTGATTACACTAATTGACCAACTAGTGTCATTTCAGTACATAATCTTGTTCATTTTAAGAGAAAAGATTTTTGTCAGGCAGTTTGGATTGATTTTATACTTATCAACTAACATTTGAGGTGATTATGCAGGTGTGCAATCATTAAAATAATAATAATAGTTTCCAAGATCTTAATTGTAGTAAAATTGAGCATGTACAATTAAATATAATTAAATGTGCAAATTAAACACATGATATAGTCAATATACTAGCAAATAAATATCTAATTATACTAAGAAAGCAAGACATAGCAATTCCTAACAAAACCCTACATTTTTTTGTTTGATTTTTTTAAAATACTTAAAAATAAAAAATAAAAAAAGAAAATATTTTTGATTATGTCCCATGGGCTGGGTTAGGTCCGGTTTGACCCGCCTCGGGCTTGACCCAGGCTTCGGGGAAAACAAAACAACGGCGATGGAGGTGAGTAGAGCCAGTCAACGACTACACGGCAGATGGTGGTGGGTGACGGCAGCAGCAGTAGCAGGAATGGCGACGGCAAGCCTCCTCCCTCCAGATTTGGCCTACTCGTGCAGTTCGCGGCCTACTCTCTCCTTTAGTTGTCTTCAGCTGGCTTGGCATTAGGAGCAACGGTGGCGGGTGCTATAGGTCAGCGTTCAAAGGGCAGTAGCGATGTCGCAGCTGCGGGCTACAAGGGACAAGTAGGTTGCAGGGACAGCGGTGGCAGCTTAGAGACGCATCGGCAGTGGCAGTGATGGCTCGGAGACGCGTTGGCGGCGGTAGCCTCGGTCATTCTCGCCTCTCCTCTTTTCTCTTTGCAAGTTGCCGCTTTTTCCCTCTTTTTTTTCTCTGCTGCCCCTTGCTCTTGATAGGGTTAGTAAGAGCACCTAGAGGGGGGTGAATAGGTGATCAAAGAAATTTTTGCGAAACTTAACAAAATAACTCAACTTCTGTGAATAACAAACTGAAGGTATGAAAGTAAATAGATTAGGGAAAGAGAATTGAAACATAAGGCTTATAGTGGTTTGGCTTAGACCAAACCTACGTTCACTCTCTTGCATTAACAGCCCATTAGTTGGATTCCACTAAAAACCAAAAGAGATTTTACAGCCTCACATCCTTGATTTCATAGTATAGGAACTCTGCTCCTTCCAAAGGAGTTTTTCTAATCTACCTGTTGAACATAATCAATTAGGAAGATTTCGAGTTATTTAAAGAATGTGATAATAGCTCACCAATCCTGCTTGCCCATACAATCAGGATCTAGGTTTCCATAAGTAAAACCTTCCAAGTATACTTTGCCAATCAACAGATTTAATTATCCGAATTGATATCATTAAGAATAACTGATTACGATATGCTATTTCCAGCCATGAGATCTTCTTCAACCGTATGAACCAAATCCATAAGGATATACTTGCATCTAGATAAGTCTTCTTCATCGGATGAATCTTTTTTTCATCGGTCTGGAAACTATCAGTAAGGGCAGACTTTAAATCTTAAGTCTGGAGGTCTTCAGATTTTAATGATAGAGTCTGCAAGTCTTTAGACTTAGACTGATGGAAACGTTTGGTCAACTTTAAAACAAATAAAGAAGTTTTCTCCAATAGCCCTCACCTCTCTTCTCTGCTCCCACTCCCCCCTCTGCTCCCGTTTCTCTTTTTGCTTTTTCCAGGTTTCCCAGCACGCGAGGATGGAAAGAGGAGGGAGAAGGCTGGGGCCGGGCTGCGCGGGGAAGGAAAGAAAAAGGTGGGCCGGGCCAAGGCCAGATCCGGCCCGACCTGACCCATTCCACTTTTTTTTTAAATTTTTTTTTCTTTTTATATATTTGAAAACAAAAATTAGGTGTCAACAGCCGCCCCTCTTTGAATGTAGTCTCGAAGAGGTTGCATTCAAAGACAAAAGACATATAAATTATTTCGACGATAGAGAGACCCTAGGTGCATAGGCATGTATCAGATCAACAGAAATGACTCATAACTGTGTGTTGGAGAAATCTTTCCAGAATATTTTGAAGCTGACAAAATATTTCTATCAGTTTAGTGTGGATATCGATAGTTAAAGTCTCAAGACTTTGTAATCTCAAGACTCAAGACTCAAGACTCAAGACTCAAGATTATTCTCACTGAAAGTCTTTCTAATCCAGTGGCGAAGGATATCCAAAGCCGAAGTATATGGTTGGGGATTCGATCCAATCCTCTAGAAAAGATCCCTTGGTTGGATAATCACTACGGATTTTTTGATTCTTATCTAAGATCAATAGAAGATCCGATGGTCGACGAAACATTCTTGGAATGTTCTATTCTTGAAACCAAAATCCCCGATTGTATGGGCGAACAGATTGATGGGCTATCATCAGATTCCTTAAATAGCTCGGATGATCTTCTTAATTGATTCCGACCAACGGGTAGATTGGAGGAATTCCTTTGGTAAGTGCCAACGGCTATGATGGCATAAAGGAGTATAAAAAGAAGACGTTCTAGTTGTTTTAAGTGTGTGATCGATAGAAAAATTCCAGAGTCTGAAGAACCTTGATAGTTAGTCGATACAGTTCGAGTGAAATTGTACACACAGAGAGTGTTTATACTTGGTGATACCTTGAGCGAGTGTAGTAGATCATCTACATCGAGAAATCAAGGAAGATCAACACGTAACATCTCTTTGTTCATAGTGGAATCCAGCCAATCGGCTGTCGGTGCGCGAAGAGTGGACGTAGGCTTGAATCAAGCCGAACCACTATAAACCTTGTGTTTAATTCTCTCTTTCCTTTACTCAGTCTTACGATTGATTCTTTAATCATTCATCTGTCTAAGTATTGTGCAATCTCCAAGAAAATTTTTATAAACCTATTCACCCCCCTCTAGGTACTCGTACTAGCATTATCACTATGTAAGCGCATCTTGTCAATAAGAGGAAGAAAGACCCCAGGCTACAGTACCACATCATGTCATGAGAAGAATGAGAAGGAGTTTGGGCTACAGAAGCACGCCGTGTCATAAGAAGAAAGAGAAAGACTCCATGCTATAGAAACTTGCCGTGTCATAAGAAGAAAGAGAAGGACTCCAGGTTACAGAAGCTCGCCATGTCATAAGAAGAAAAAAAAAAGATAAAGTCTCACCTTGTAACAACGGGTTTCGACCGGGTGGAAAATGCATGATTTGAGGAAAACCAATGAACCTTTGTAGATGACATGGTTTAAGGTTGACTGTGAACCTTTTAAAAATCGCAATTTAAAGATAAACTCATAAACATTTTAAAAGCGTGGTTTAAGGATAGACTCACGAATCTTGTGGTTTAAGGATGACCCACGAACCGTGTAGTTTAAGGAAAGACCCATGAACTGTGTGATTTAAGGATAGATCCACGAATCTTGTGGTTTAAGAATAACCCACGAACCGTGTGGTTTAAGGATAGACCAACGAACCGTGTGGTTTAAGGATAGACCCACGAACCGTGTGGTTTAAGGATAGACCCATGGACCGTGTTGTTTAAAGATAGATCCACGAACCTTGTGGTTTAAGGATGACCCACAAATCGTCTAGATGACATGGTTTAAGGCTGACCATGAATCTTTGGTTTTTAGGGAAGCACCCGCTAACCTCTTGAAAACTGCATGGCTTCACTGATGAATCATGTCAAACTTAACTTGAGCAAATGTCATGAGGGATGTCATCAAGAGATGTATTGGCAATATTGCAGCATTAATTGAACAAGTTAATCAAGTTAAGTCCGACTACTTTAAAAAACATCCGATGTTAATTAGCATCATGTGGTGCAAAACTGTCATCTTATTTGGGGATGTATCATTAATCTTCAAATTCTCTGAGAGTCAAGTTCTTATCAGAACGGCTACAACTCGTGACAAAAGTTTATTAAGCATGTCAAACTAGAGCTTCTTAGTCAGAAAAGATTTTTCACACTCTCGATAAAATAGCTGCTTGATCCCATCCATTCATGTGAGAGATAACTGGTTGCTGAGGGTATCTCACATAATAAATGTCAAAGTCTTCTAGAAACATTTGCAATGAACACAGTCTGATCGATAAAAAAGTCTTTTGAAAGGACTGCAATATATATAGGCTCGGTTAGGGTTTACACAAAGCAATTATTGCTTTGAGGCCAATTAAGGAACATTTGTCGCTATTTTTGTTGAGTTTACAAGTTAAGAACTTGAAAGATAAGACAAGATAGAATTGCTTCCACTCCTTCAAGTAGTAACTTCTTTGTAGCATTCTCATTTTCACTCAAACCATCCCAATCAGAAGAGACTTCGGAAGAGGGTTGTAGTGTTGGCTTGAGAGAGGCTCGAAAGGCTTAAAATTTTCAAGGGGGATTTTTTTTTTAATAGAGTCAGTGATCATCATGGCATTGTGACCAGGTCACTCGATCTTTCAAAATCACTTTGACTTTTGAAACACAGCACATCTCAAAAGTCCCCTGACTAGTCATTTATGTATGGGAGCTTTGCTCCTTTCTTTAATTTCCTTTGCTCTTGCGATGATTTTTTTATGCAGGCACTTGGACTTTGATAACTTTTCTTTCACATAAGATGCAAACTTTTGGCTCTTTTTCTTGATGGACATTGGCCTTACTTTTACCAAGCACACTGCTTTTTCATACCCTCTAATTTTGTTGAACTTTTTGCTCTTTGAACTTTTGGAGCTCTAATGACTTTTGAGATGCTTTTGATGTTTTCTCGTAACTGTCAATTGTATTTGGTCAATTCTTATGCCTTGCCCCAGTAAATGGAGATGATCACCGCTTAGGATTCAGAAATGAATAATCAGGCCTAAATTAGTTAAAGTAACAGGTATCAGTGTTTGGGTAGAGAAGGAAATGCTCTTCTTCACATTAGGATGAGTCAAGTTCTGACGAGAATTCCTCTGAAGCTATCACTAGTATATTGATGCAAGTAAAAGTAATAAAATCTTTTTCAATCTTTCGCTCTACAACATGACCGTAACTTCTTATGCTGCTCCAATGTAGGGTCGTTCTTGATAGGAGTACTCTCAATGATCATCTTTATTCTGCCCAAAGGGGTAGCAAGAGATTAGTGCAATACTTGAGATTGATGAAGGAAACGCCTTTATTGTTTCGATCTTTGCACTCAATGCGAATGAATAATTCGTCCTAAGATAATGTCGTTTTTCACTCAAATCTCAAAAGTGTTTGAAAGACATGTTTGGAAATGGCTTACATTTTTTCATCCCAAGCACTTCTTGTTTGGCATGGTTAACGTTTCACCTTTCACTTTGTTGAGATCATCTGAGTAGATCAATCTCCATAGGGAAATTTAGTTCAAAATGAACAACCCACAAGACCATAATTTTTTTTTGAAATAAATAAATAAATAAAATTTTCAAAAGGTTTGTAGATTTTTTTTTTTTTTCAATTGTCCATTTTTGTGATTGTCTTTAGGAAAGCGCCAAATGTTCTTTTTGTAATGGAAATTCTCCGTTTTTCTTTTTATATTTAATTTTGGGAAGAAGGGTACTTACATGTGGCATGGTGACTCGGTAACCCTATAAAGAATTTTAAAAAAATATGTTAGTGCAAAAATCTTTAAGGATTGAAATGTTGGAAACGATACATTGTTACCCTTCACTCGCTTTTATCCTTTAGGTGCTAACATCTCTTGGATTCACCCTCGTGGATATTTGGTAACCCCTCGTGGATATTTGGTAACTCAACATTATTCTTCGCTTGCATTTGCCTTTAAGTGTTTGATGTCTTCCCATTTATTGCCTGATTCCTTGGTGGAAGGCGTTGCTTCTACGGTCAAGATGCAACTCTTTTTCTTTTTTTCTTTTTTCCATTTATCACCCTATAAGAAGAGGAGATGAAATGGGTTATCTCCATACTTAATTAGGTTCAATTGAGGAACGATACATCATTTCTTGATGAATTTGACAATGTTGTTCCAGCACACTTGAGGAGCAAAACATCATTGGTGGGGGAAGGAGAGATTTTTCTTTAAATCAAACGTTGTTCTCCCACTCTTTATTCAACAAACCTTTGTTCTGTTTGAGTCCGTCATGTACCAAAGAAAAGGATATATCATTTTTTATGCTAAAGAGAAACAAGCTTAGGAACGAAATACATCATTTTCCAATGTCGGGTGATCAACATCCCAATGTATTCCTTATGGAGGAAGGGATAATATTGCCCCTCTATTTCATTTGAATCTTTCTTTGTTTAAGATGAACATGACTTAATAATGCTCCATCGCGTTTGTTGGAATATTACAAAACTTGGTACTTTTGATGTCTCATTGACAATGAAAATAAAGTCATGTCAGAACGGTATCAAAAATGGATAATTGGAATCGATACAGTTTACTCTTCCTTCGAATTGGCCTTTTCGGGTACTTGGCAACTCTCTTCATTTGTCTCATCATGCAAAGTGAATGAGATCGATGGGCTATTTTGGCACTTAAGGCATCTCCAAATAAAGAAACTTCACAAAACATCTCTATCTATCCAAGGGATGGAAGGGCAGAGGCCTTTGGTGTCCCCTCCAGTCAAGAATTGGGGCCGGAATTCAACTTCGTTCCGCCTCTATTAGAAGATTGGCGCTGACGAAAACTCGATGCATGCTTATTTCTCGAGTTCCATGAGCCTACACTTTTGAGTTTTTTTTTTTTTTTTTTAAAGGATGATTTTCATGAAATTGAATTCCATCATTAAAAAAAAGGTGAGTCGCATGATTTACAAAAGCATCAATTTTGAGCCTTTGTTGTATGTTGGAAGATATTGCCGGTGACCATTAGGAACTTTATGGGACAAATAAATCCTTAAAAAAAGTGATATCATACCTCAAAATCCGAAAGATTTAACTTTATTGTTCTACCCAATTCGAAGCCATATTTTCCCAACAGATTAATCTTGCCCCATTTTTCAATGATTATTGTGATACACTGGATATTGAAGAGACTGAATTCTCCAATGCAGTCTTCGAATACATAAGTCTCATACTCATGGAAGAAGACATAGAAGAGAAGACATGCATGCTTCAAGATTCTTCGGATCCATTGTCAGCTGAAAAATCCTTTTATGAGGTCCTGGGCAAAAAGTACCCGCCTTCACCTGAGACAAGTCGCACGAATTGCATCACCTACAATGACAAACACTCGAATGATAGTCTCTCAGACAGCACTAGATATACTAGCACTATCGGCAGTAGGAAAACTGGATACTATGCCAATATTGGTCGAGTTCAAAATCCAAGCAATTATGGTACCATGAGTTTTGAAAAAGATATTAGTCCAGCAGCATTTCAAACTAATCGAGGATGTAATGCACAGAGGCTTGACTTGTGGGGTGACAGCCAATTCGTTCGGCAGTTTAGGATGTGGATCGAGGAATCCAGCAAGTTTCTTCCTAATCAAGCACCTACCAAACTTCTACCTCTGAAACCGAAGAGAAAGATTGACAAAAGGGACCGCCTTGGTGCATCGGAGAGAAAAGAGAGTCTCCATAGGGAGGAAGGAAACCCGGAAGAGAAAAGTAGCAAGCAGGCTTTTGTTCATGAAGAATCCGTACTTCACTCGGATGCTTTCGACGTCGTTCTACTTAGTTGCCAAGGGGAGGGCTTGGTGCGTCTTATGAATCTCCGTGCATCGTTGAAGAACGGAGTGAACGAAATTGAACACAAGATCCAAGAGCCCAAAGTGGGCAGAGGTCGCGGAAAGAAGAAAAGAGGGAAAGTGGAGGTAGTCGATGTGAGGACGCTCCTCATCCAATGCGCACAAGCCGTAGCATCAAATGATCATAGAAGCGCGAATGCTCTATTAAATGAGATCAGGAAACACGCCTCACCTTTTGGCAATGGGACCCAGAGACTCGCTCACTACTTCGCTAATGGTCCCGAGGCGCGGTTGGCCGGTACAGGCAGCCAGATTTATAGAGGCCTCATCAATGGGAAAACAACAGCAGCTGATATGCTGAATGCCTACCAACTGTACCTTGCAGCTTGTCCATTCCAAAGATATTCTGACGCGGTCCCGATCTTTTCGATATTAGATACAGTAGCAGATAAGATGAAGATTCACATCATCGATTTCGGCATTCTTTATGGATTCCAATGGCCCGCTCTGATTCAGCGCCTTTCCCAGAGACCTTGTCCACCGAAGCTCCGGATCACCGGTATAGACTTCCCTCAACCGGGATTCAGGCCCGCAGAAAGAGTCAAGGAAACGGGTCAGGGCTTGGCAAATTACGCTGAAAGTTTCAACGTGCCGTTTAAGTACAACGCCATTGCGAAGAGGTGGGAGTTCATTGAACTAGAGGAACTCAAGATCGATAGGGACGAAGTGACTATAGTCAACTGCATGTTCAGATTCAAGAACTTGTTCGACGAGACCATCGCGGAAGAAAGTTCACGGGACATTGTCCTTAACCTGATAAGAAGAGCCCAGCCGGATCTCTTCATCCACGGTGTTATCAACGGGACCCACAATGCCCCGTTCTTCGTCACTCGGTTTCGGGAGGCTTTACATCACTTCTCTTCTCTATTCGACATGCTTGACACTATAGTACCCGGCGAAAACCAGGAGAGGATGCTGATCGAGAAGGATATGTCTGGGAGGGAGGCGTTGGATACGATAGCCTGTGAGGGATGGGAGAGAGTGGAGAGACAGGAGTCGTACAAGCAGTGGCAATTACGCAACATGAGGGCTGGGTTTGTGCAGGTGCCCTTAAGCAGGAGGGTAGCGCGGTTCGTGATCAACAATATCGCTTTGCGCTACCACAAAGATTTCGTCGTAGACGAAGTCGGTAAGTGGTTGTTGCTAGGTTGGAAGGGACGGTTTCTGTACGCCTTTTCTACTTGGAAACTGGCATAGCGAGATTGATATGTGCACATTGTTGAAGGAGCAAAAATGAGGTCGTTGCTAACAGCAGCTGTAAATCAGAAGATGACCCGTGATGTCGGAATCCCCTCATGATTCTCCTCAACATGTTTATACCTGGGCTTTACCAGATGAGTGAATGGTTTTTATTTAATTTCCCCTTGTTTAACACATTGTGTCGCTACCATCTAATTTCCGTGCCCTTTTGAGTGGCGATTCATTCACGTCTCATTTTTTTGGCATGGACCAAGCATTGTTTTGATCGTGTAATACCATATGATTGTTACCAAAGGATGATTGAATCCAGCACTTGAACAGTTCCCGACATATCAGCTGTTCACATAGTTATATATCCATGCGTGGGGTAAACATAGCTGAAATTCCAAATATCTTATACTCTATATACATTTTTGACAAAAACGCCTAAAACGCTATTCCAAAGTAGATGGTTCAGGTTCAAAATGGAAATTACTTTCACAAACCCACCGGCCACATATAGGGCAATATTTTGTGACTTAGATTTAATAGGCCAAATTCGTAGTGGATAACTCTTTTTTTTTTTTTTTTTTTTTTTTGTAAAATAAACTAAATTGGGTTGAGAAAAAATTGAACTCAAAAAAATAGTTCTTAAATGATTTGTTTTTGGTCAAAATAAACCAATATTTTAACTCTGTTTTTCTAGAGCCCATGTCAGTCGCCCACTACGAATACCCACTACCTAATCCAAGTAACTTGCATGTGACAGCTCGAATTTTCAGAATTTTTTTTCAATTAAATAAATCGGGCCTTTCATCAACGCGCCGATAGTGCTATTCTCTAAGCTGATCACTTACGAGAAAACTAGATTATTTGGGGAAGTAATTAAGGAATCTAAATGCAATTGGACTTGAGAATTCGACTGTTTGACCGTGCTGATCTGCAAGGATCATTACGGCACCGTCAAAGATTGATCAGAGATTATAGATAGGTCGATTCAACTGAGATATGTAATCAAAGTGTGGATGATTTCACCTGATTGCAAAATTCTCATCGATCGACACTAAATTGATTTTATGTCATTTTGGTACCCGATGCCTGGAATTGAAATCTCAAGATTTTCACGATAACCGAGGGTCACCAATGTGTCAAAAATGTACGTTGTGACTCGAGATAAATTGATCAAGGGTCAACTGCACCAAAAATTCCTAAAAGTTATTTGGTAGATTAAGTCACGCTAAAAGCGCGGCGGATTGAAATTAACCGCGAACTTGAATTCAATTTCAGAAATTGAAAGTTCTGTGGTGTCACGAACTACTTTAGGAATGTCGACTCATCCTCTGAAAAATTTTCAGAGATTCCGAGATTTTTACGGAAAATTGATTCGAACATTACGGAAAATTAGCGGGAATTCGTATGGGTCAAACTAAAGAAAATTTGGACTTCTAAGCCAAGCCTTTGAATGTTGGGGACTTATAAAAAATTGTTCGGGATTTTTCTATGTCAAAATTTGACGTCAAATCTAGGAAATTGTTGAAGAATTTGAAGACCAAAAATTGTGAAATTCAACTTTACCAACAAAAAAAAAAAAATTGTGAAATTCGGAATTGGAAAGGGGCAGCAATTTTGGGCTTCAAAATTTGGATTATTGATGGATTTTATGCAAGAAAATAATAAGAGATGTTGAGATAAGTTTGAGGGATATTTGGGGGGAACAAGCATTAATGTAAATGGATAATTCTATTGACTTTTGGCCCTTCTTCTTCAATACACTTCAGCTGGTTTCTTTTATCCTCTCGCGTCTTCTTCATTTCCCTGAACCACCTCAATCTCTATCTCTCTGTTTGCAATCCACCGAACTAGCTCTCACCTTCCTTTCATTTTTTCTCTTCATCCAATGTCCACCAAGTCCAGCCATTAATCTACCACCCCTCTCCACTATAAGTTGTCCCCCATGGTCAACAAGCCCATTGCACGAAACCCCCACCGTTGACCACTCCTCCCCGTGTGTCGAACGACCCAACCAAAGCAACCCAACAGCAACTGTTTTCCCTCTCGTGCACCAGCGAACTCCACAGCAGCTCACGCCAGCACAGAGTCAACAGAAGCAGCGAGCTTCTCTCCATCCACGCGGCAGTCCACCACCACCGAAGTCACGATCCCTACCTCGAAGCTGTCAACGCCGCTTGCTTCCATCTTCTTGTTGGGTGCAAATTGCGCAAACTCAAGATCTCCATAACCATAACAAGAACATGCATAATTGAGTAGAAAGATTAACGCATATGTTTTGAGATTCATCATTCTTGAAATGGAAGTGGAAGCAAAATGCTCCACGCGCAAATCATTCTCCTCTATTGCCCTCCATATCACTGGCTCAATGAGGCGGCCCCCCTCACATTTAGCGTTAGGTAAACGCTCCTTAGCTAAGGATACATATGAGAATTAAAATTAGAGAAGAGACTTGAGCACTATTTATAGAGTTTCCAACCAGGCCCCCTCATTACGGGCCATGCTCAACTCGGCCCACACTAGCCAGCCCCATATTAGACTAATTGAGAAACTTTCTATCTCACCTTAGACCAACCATATTTTACGGTAACCGCAAAAACAATAAATTACAATATCAATAAATATAGTTCACATTAGGAAAACTCTTACATTCTCCCACTTGAACTATATTAATTGAAATCGTATTGTATGTGCGCACATTGGTCTAGAAATAATTCTTAATAGTCAATCATATCCCATAAAGTTTTAAACACTAAATCATTGCGGTAACTGCATGTATATACACAAAGTCTTCCATGGTCACAAGTACTCTCAACTTTATTGATATGGATTCAATATAATAGTGTGGCAAATTGATAACATCTCTCATAGAGAGATCCCAGAGAGATATCCTATTTGTCAGTCATCATTCTCTTACCTTAAGCGACACAAAAAACTTGTGCCGCTAGAGAATGTTTTTATGGTTCCAATGAACCCCATATGCATTGTCTTTACGGTTAATATTTTTTTTTATGTATAACAAAGCATATGCACAAGGCTAATAACCGGATGCCCCTAGCCTTCACTCAAGGTTTATACAATACCTTGAGACTTTATCAATATGTATTCAACATAATAACAACACATTCAAAAATATTTTATTGAAAGCAAAAGTTGATACATATTAAACCGTTACTAAATGTAATGAATACAGATGAAACATTTATCAAAGTAAAGCCAAAATAGCTCCCACTAAACAACACCATCTCATGATACTCCTAGGACTAAGCTAATGACATGTCACTCAAATACGCATGGGCGTAGGCCTTTAATTAGTGGATCTGCAACCATATCATATGTGGAAATATGTTATATTATAACGTCACATTTCTGTACCGTTTCTCTATAGTAAAAAATTTTGACTGCCATATATTTAGACCCCTTGAGACCTTTGTAGTAAATAAATAATACTACACATTTATTGTCTCAATACAACCTTATGTGTATATCCATAAAGTTAAAAACAGTCAACTCCTTCATGAGATTCTAGAGCCTAATGGCCCAAGTAATAGTCTAAAAAAAAATGTTACAAACTTTGCTTACATAGTGGAAGATGACATAGAATTTTATTTACTGCACTTCATGCTAACATAAATATGTATTCGGTTATTCATCACATGTCATCCTAACAGCCATCAAAGTTTATAGCTGAATATCTTACTAGCTGCAAGAATTGAACATGTTTGTAAATTAGCATATAATCTCTTGTCTTTTTTAAGTATCTTAAAACATTCTTGAAAGCAACCCAGTGATCGCATCCTCGATTTGATTGATTTTATGCCTAGAAGTTCCGTCGCAAAGATGATATTTAGTCTAGTGCAAATTTAAGCATACATTATACTTTTAAATGCATTGACACAAAGTACACAATTTAACTAGATTTTCTCAATATCTAAATAAGAACAATGTGATAGATTCAGTCCATCACCCTTAAAAACATGAGCAATTCATGGCTTGCAATGATATATATTGTATATTTCCAAAATATGATCAGCAAATGTCATCTAAGAAAATCTAATATAATATGGTGAAAACAATCATTACGGACCTTAGTACAAAGGATAAAATATGCCATGCCTCAAGGTCACTACTAGTAAACAAAATATCACGTACATAGAGTATGAGAAAAATAAATTTTCTCCCACTGACCTTGCAGTATATATTAAATTACTTTGTTCCCAATTGAACAAAATAACAACACTATTTTTACAAAAAAAAAAAAAAAAAAAAACAACACTATGAAACTTTAATAATAGTGTCTAGAAACTTATTTAAAAATTATAAACAAATTTACTTGAATCTGCTACAAAATCCTCCAGTTGCACTATATAAATTTTTTTATCTATTTAACGTAACTCTAAATCAAAAAGGGCTATTAATGCCACGTTTATTTTGAAAGAATATTTAAAGAAATAATTATCTCTTCACTATAAACTATCCACTTCTCTTTACCACCGCTTGCGGTGGCCTAGCTGGATAAGAGCTCCCATGACATCTACCTAGGACGGAGGAGTTTGAATCCCGCTGAATGCACGGGATCTTAAGCGCGACATCGGGGTGGTAGGTTTTCCGCTAGCGTTGCCCCAGGGTTTACCCGACGATTGCCGGCTGTACGGGGTTCCCTAGATATAAGAAAAAAAAAAAAAAACTATCCACCTCTCTTTCAGAGTGAAAACTTTATCATCTTTTATGGCATCTAATCACATAGATTAAGGATAAGAAATAACATTTATTTATGTTACTAAATCAACCATGTAGTGGATATTGCAGTCATGCTCTCACAAATAGACTATATAGTCTAACGGAATAACTGATAATCTTTTCCCAACAAATCTCCTAAGTAAAACTACAACCACTTTATTCTATACTTGAGAGGTTTGAAAAAAATTCATTATAACTATATCAAGAATAGTACCTTGAACCTCAACAAGTTTAGTCTATGGTATAAGAGATTCTACAATTGTCTGTACCACAATTATCTGTATAAGCAAAGACAAAGACATGGTAATCTTCCATCGCACTATTATCCTTAATAGTTTGAAAGCAGCTATCCTTTACAATTACGTCAAATTGTAGAAACTTTATAGTATGTGATTCCATAATTCTTGTACCTTATTTAAGGTCATAAAATTAATACCCTTTTGAACAATCTGAGTAAAATACAAAATAATTCCAAGTAGATCTAAATTCCAACACACTTAATATTGGATTAGATAACCTCACTTCTACATGACACCTCTAAATTTAATATGATTCAAGTAATTTATGTTCAATTTATAACTCAAAAGAAGTTTATGAAATAACTTTGATAAAAAATACATTTTGTATGTGAAAATGTTGCTTTCAAAATATCAGCCCACAGAAGACTGGATAAATTAGTCTTACTAATCATATTAATCACCATGTTCAATATGGTGCATTTATGCTTTTCGGCCAAATTTTTTGTCAGGATTTTCAAGCATAATAATTAAGTTACCACCCCAGAATCTACCAAATATTTGACAAATAAACTTTAAGCTATTTTGCATTGTCATACTTGCCAAATTACTCACGGCCACTATTAAGCTTGATAACCTTTTAAGATTAATTGTAATTGTTTTTTTTTTTTATCTCGGTCATTTTCCTTAAATAGAAAAATTTTGGAAACAACATTTTAACTATATACAAGATGTATATGCCATTAGAACTTAAACACAATCTTTACAGATGTGTCCTAATTTCGATATTAGATAAAACATAACTTCAAGCCATTAAAGCTTGCATCATCTTTTAGCAGTGCAGTCAGTAGACAAGCCACTTTTCAAGTGTTCCTGAATGGAACGCTTCATGAACAGTAAGCAAATTCTATTATTTTTTTCCCAAACAGCAAATCATATGTCCACTACTTAAAATTTGAAGCAGTAAAAACCTCAATAATAGTGAAGTTATTAATTACAAAAAATGTGACTGAAAAACAAGTAATGTATATAATTAGCATTATGTGAGTACCATGTAACTTGATGTATAAGTATACATCCAGAGGTTATATACATAATTATATAATCATCTTTGAGCAGAATACATGACATGCAGTTGTATACTCTCCACATGATAGCGGTTATGAGAATATATTACAATCTTCGTGAATTCATCACATTTGGGTATATGAGTTACTAGGATTAGTCACTCTTCCACTACACCATCATTTATCTCTCCATGAATTAATATACAATCACCTCCCTTGGAAGTATGACCACGTGTTAGACCAAGAGACATCCCAATCAGCATACGAGACCAAAATTTCTCAAACCCAATCAAGCATGCCACTTTGACGGTCACTACTCAATTGAATCTTTGAAACTCTCTCATACCAGGGATATAAACTTTACTTCTCACATACACCATATACATATGATTTTAACTTTAGTGATAGGGACAGTAAATCACTAAAATCACATATCATGCTAATTACATTGCTTTATTCATTAATAAAAATTAATCATATATATATATATATATATATATATATATATATATATATATATAGATATAGCGAACTTGAAAGACAGATTCCAATGAGATTACTGATCACAACAACACAAGAAATTTCTCATAATAGAGAATAAAGCATCTCTTATGCACCCCGATTACAAATTACCAGAACAACATTGTGGCACCCCGAAACGCCCAAGGTCACCACATCTTACCGAAGAAGCACCTTAGTTCCTAGGCATTTTTCTTTTTTTAAAACGGTCCCAGCGCGACTCATCATCGGAAGCAAAACTTATAT